>NW_015506285.1:330017-376660 GCF_001515645.1 Sinocyclocheilus grahami
AATTCAAATTCAGCTGTTCTATAAAACTGGTAAAAATGTGCAATGTTTTAGGACGTAAATCAATCCCTTAGAGTGTGATTTCAGTGATATTTTGACCACTGAACTAGAAAATGTGCTTGGTTTCCATGTCAGAAACCTGAATATGATGGTCTCATCAAACACATCTGACTTTATTTCATTGGGCTGATCCTGGTTTGTCATTGGCCATTGTACCCTCAAATAATCTACTACGATTCGTCACTTCTGGTCAAGCAGCGCCCCCTTCTGTTCACAATAACAGTTTCTCCTTACACACAATTGTTCAATTCTTGCTCCTCAGAGGAGGAACAGAGTCCCAACACCAAACATGCGTACACACAGATTTGGTCTTACAGTGTGTGTTAGTTCAAATCCCCGCCAAAGTTCAGATTCATAAAAACGCCCTTGGATGTGGTAAAGAACCTTCTAGGGGAATGTACACACTTCAGAGAGAACCACATCTGGAAGAGAGGTGTACGCACATTCGCTTTCTGAGTCACACGAATGCACATTTGAGAAATAATCGTAAGATCAAATGTAGGAAGGTTTCTATTCAACATTTAATAAATGAGGCCCCTGGTTACTAGGTTGCCTTCACTACTGTACATGACTGATATATCATTGGGCCAGCTGTGAACGGTTTGTAAGGTTATTATATTTTTTAATCACTTAACTTTTATTGTAATCTCAGTTAACAGGACTCATATTCAGTGGGTGCACTCGGCACTGCATCAGTAGCTGACACTTTTCTCTGAGAATTACTAATCACTGCAAACAATTATGTTCTTCCTTAGCATTTTTGTCTTGTTTTCGAGTGTAAATGTCTACTAGTTCTTGAATCAGGATGCATTTACTTGACAAGTAAAATGACTTAAGATATTATGTCTTGTTTTCTGAAAAAATGTTGTTAGTTTTTGCTTAAAACAAGCAAAAAGATCTGCCAATGGGGTAAGAAAAATAATCTTGTTTAGTCTTTGAATTAAGATTATTTTTCTTACCCCACTGGCAGATATTTTTTAAATATCTTAAGTAATTTTACTTGTCAAGTAAATGCATCCTGATTCAAGAATTTTTAGATATTTAAACTAAAAAACAAGACAAAAATACTAAGGAAGAAACTATTTTTTGCAGTGATCACACCAATAAAATCCAGTCAAATTAACCTCAGTCATTACTATAATTAGTCAGCAAGCTTTTCACTTCAGTACACGGTTCCAAATAATTCATTCTGAATGGTTTGGAAATATTTGAGTCGTTACTAGTTGGTTACAATGTTCTTCACTTTAGAATTAAATATGCATTACATACTATTTGTTACAAATATGGGGGATGAAAAAAGCAGATACTGACTGCTAGTTAGTGAACTCATCCTTGCTGCTGGAGAAGATGATTTCAACCTGCTTCAACACACCTGCCTATGATTCTTCAAGCGATCCTCCTGAAGACTTTTATTAGTCGGGTCCGGTGTGTTTGATTAGGGTTTGACCTGATCTCTGCAGAAAACTGGGGTCCTGTCCCAAATCGCATCCTAAACCCTCGCTGTCTTCCTCTGAGTCCACACTTCCCTGCTGAAAAAAACAATAGAACCCATTACAGAAATTCTAATGGTTTCCAATACAAATATCATTACAAACCATCCACTTCTAACCATTAAAAATGGTTTTCTGTAGTGTGTTTTGGGACATATTCCGTTAGGATTTAGTGGTTTTAACAAGCCACCAATAGAAGGCGACCAATTACCAGAGACCCACAGGGTCCATTAAAACCAGTACAAGTCACATTATAACCAGTAAAACCATTGCAAATTTTGCGATAGTGTCTATTGTTGTTGTTGTTTTTTGTTTTTTTTCCAGCAGGGTTTCAGCAGTAGTGCATGGAGTTCTGATCATATACATATGCACACATTTCAGATCCGATTTAAGCTTTGGATGCATTAAAATAATTAAACTTCTGCAGCTAGACTGCATGCATCATGCACCAGATGTGATGTATTCTAATCCAAACTACGAGCCTGAGGTTAGAATCACCAGTATTTTTCTACTTCAACATTATTTTGTAAAATTGCGGTTTAGAATAATTATGACTGAAATACTTATTTTATAGTCCTATAATACCTACTAGGTTTGTATTTTGGGGGTCATTTGTTTTGTGTGGATATATCAATGCATTCATTATATTAATTTAAATCAAAATGTCAAATAAAGCCGAGGGCAACAGTTGCTTCACAACCAATTTGAAGTTTCTGTGACTGCCACTAGGGGGAGAAATGCGACAATCGTATCCAAACGTCTGACATAAATGATAAAGAAAGTGCGATACTTTGTCACTCCACAGGATGGAGACATTTACCAGTTTTTATGTTTTTCATTGCACAGCTCAGATTTGTTTACTCAGTACACAGTTTTATCTAAATCGGTTCGTAGTGAAGACTACTATGCGGTAAAAAGTTGTAATTGTTACAGAAAAAATACTGTAAAAGGTTACAGTAAAAAAAACTGTAATCAGTAAATGATTAAAATTTTACATTATATGCAATTGTACAGTTATGCAATCTTATTTATTACAGCGTAGAACAAAGCAGCAGCAAAACAGCAAAGAAGTAGATCCATGCTGGAGAAAAACTAAACATAAAGCCAGATCCTTCACTGGTCTTAGCTGGTCTCCTCTCCAAAACCAGACCAACCTGACAAAACGTTTGCCAATGAAGACAGATGTGACACTCTAGAGACACACCACTGCATGACTTTTAGTTTGTTTAATGAGACAAAGGCCACTAAACCGTATGAATGCATTTGGATTATTGCAAAGGCTCTGCACATTAAATCTGAGAATACAAAATGTTTCGGTCAAAATTGCTTTTAAAACAATGCTCTACATTCTGCAGACAGACTACAGAACAGGCCTATTACACAAGTCACTCTCTCCATCCATTGCACGTAAGAGACACTGTGCTTTATTGATGCAACTGAAGATATTTTTTTATAGAACATATTACAATTAAATTACAGTTAATCAGGGGCAACTGTAATTAAAGCAGCACTATGTAACTTTTTCTGTTTAAAATGTGTATGTAATGAGAGAGTACATCATGAATGCATCTTCCAAACCGCGTTTTGTTGTGAGATTAATAATTCAAGAAAACTCACCAAGACTTTGCAAACTGCTTTACACTTTGTATTATTATAAACCCCCAGCGTCATATTCAACACACCCATGAAAATGGCCATAAATCAGCACTTTAATATATACTTTAAACCCCTTGACAGAAATGACCATCTCTTAAGATAGCACAAAGAAAGCTGGTGAATAAGTGGCCCTTTACCTTTACATTATCCCACACACCGGTCACAGTTGTGACCAACCAGAAAACATAATTTTTCACACATTTAAAAAAACTAAATTCGAAAATAATTATTGATTATTTCAAAGGTTACTAATAACACATTATCTGGATGTTTTCATGTCTGGGGGAAAAAATTGGACTACACTGCGATATAAATTATTATTTTCACGAAAGAGCGCAAAATAAAATCTTCCCAACCATGTTTTTATTTGCCCAAATGCAAGCTGACAGGTTTATTAAAATGTATTTGGGTGAAGTAAAGACATGGTTTGACATTTTGTTGGTTTTAAGAAGTTACACAGTGTACGTCCAAGCACAAGATCTTTGTGCCCATTAAGATTGAGATTCACAATTCCAAGCCATTTAATGTCATTGCTGTTGATTTGGTTGCAAGCATCAGACACACTACTACTAAAACATATTTATGTGTGTTCACGTCTTCCGCTGTTTTATTTGGTTATCTGTGGATGCTTGTGAAATTGGACTTGAGCGAGTTTTGCTTCTTGTTCAGACCAAATAATGTGACAAGCCACCACAGCCAGCAGAGGGCAGCATATTACACCGAGCAACCGTAATCAACCAAACACAACTCTTACATGAGAAATACATGAACACAAATAGCCAAGGCTTGGCATGGAAAATAATCTAATATTTCTGATCACACATTAAACATAACTAAACATTCACTATGGAAAACTATATCAAGTTCAGCAAACAATACCAATGCAATTTTAAAGGTGAATGCTTCTCCACGTGGCATTTTTCCAGCTCGTTGAAGATAATGAGCGAAAGTTCATCCATTCCTATGCAAACACGATTCTAAACAATAATGTATGCATACACTAAAAAGAATCCATGGAGCAAGCAAATATAGTGCCTGAATAAAGTCTTGTTATTGTTGTTGTTGAATATGCTTTCTGTTGTGTTGTTTGTATGTCCGTGTATTTATGTGTAAATAATATAAGGATGTAATATGTGAGATGAAATTAAGATGCGTTTTCCCATGTTTCCAGGTTTTGTGAAATGAAAGGAAAAGCTCAGAAATGCACACAGTTGGTGGCAGCATGTTACATCAGCCGTTCTGACCCCACAGCACTACAGCAACATACAGGCTTGGATTCAAATCAGGTCTTCACTGTTTGTCTCCTGTAATAGGCTATATATCGATCTTCTAGTGAGCCGTCTCAGTACTGAAATGTATGGACACCTTAAAATAAAGTGTAACCAAACTTTTCCATAACCTCCAGGACAGACAACCACAACACGGTTATCTTCAGGTGCATTGGCGGACGCGTGTTTGCCTTCAGCGCTAAAATCCAGCATATTTTGAAGAAACAGCCGAAGAATCATGCATGTGTAAAATATTTAATGAACGCGTTGACGTTGTTTGGACGCAGCTGGCAGCGACTTCTGAATCTAACGCTTTGCAGGCCGCAAGCCACACAAACCAAAGACACACATGATGTGACTCAAACTTTTCATTTCAAGCGTCCTATTAAATGAAATCCACGTGTCTCTTTTAGGTTTCATCTCATCGTTAACTAATGGAGACCAAATCTTTCATATACGTAGGCTATCACAATCTTCTCTGTATTTCATTTTTAATTTAAGACATTTTATTTTATAATGCACACTGCTTAAACCTGATTTGACGAGAACTAGATGCAGATTTACAATCAAATGCATGGAGCGCATCAGTTGTGTATGGTACAACGAGACGAGATGCGCACGTGTTGTAGGCTATATGCGCGTTTAAAATGTCTCCTCATTCAATAATACAGAGATCTGAAGGGTGGGGGGCTGTGGGTGGACCGATATTGTGTCCACATAGCAGCCGACTCATAAACTACCTACGTGGTTAGTCCCAGAGCTTCCGTTTTCCAGCGTAACGCATGGGGTTTGACCATTAGAGAAACAGAAGAGAGCGAGGGAGGAGGTGACCTGCTTCTTTTCTCGAGGAACACTATACAGAACCTACTAGTAAAGGGAAGAATACGGGCTGCCGTGCTCTGAACTGCAATCAGTGCACACCCAACGCTACCGCATGAAGAAAGAGTCGCTTTTTTAATCGATATCCTCACATGGACGCTTGCTGCATGAGGATTCTTGCCTCCGCGAGGACATAGAGGGAATCCATGGGTTCACAGAGCAGAATCTCGTGAGCTGCACGCTTGGAATATATTTGACATTCAAAGGGAAGTTCGCTATCGAACCGACCGTGTTTGGAAGTGATACGAGCGCTTTGCACCGTTTCAGGGATTTGTACAACTCTCTCTTGCATCGGAATTCAAGGTAATGTCAGTTTCTTCGAGTCTGATTCATTTAGAGTTGTTGCACTATAGGCCATCGATACAGACACGCTTTTGATTTCCTACAGCATGCAGGAATACAGATGTGCAAACTATAACTGCATGCGATATCTGTGAGACATAGAGTGCATGGTCTATTGTAGTTGCAATTGTAGTAACATTGCGGAATATTTTCATCAAGCAGTTGAGCTTGGATTATGTGCATGGCTGAGTTCTTCTGACATCCAAAGAAAGTTCTAATAGAGGCCCGTGCGATGATTATATCCCAGACTTGGAATATGTAATATAATATCATAGACGCGTGAAGCAAAAGAATGATCATTGAAATAGCTATACGTGTATGCATAAGCATTATTAATGTGCATATGCAATGCATGTGTTTGCGTTCAAAGAAAGTTGCCTTGACCTGGATAATTTATGCGAGCAGACATTTTCAAAATTATAAATACTGCACCTCGCTGTTTTTGCGGGACCATCCAAGTGTTTTAATGAAGAATGTTTCGAAATCAGCGGATATTTTTGTAGCGCTTTTGATTAATATCGTCGTTTTTTTTTTTCGAAGTTTATTTCGTTTGTTGTTTAAAGTCATCACAAAAGGGTTAGAGTTAGGATACGAATTTATCGTTATAATCAAAGGCATGAACTTATTAAAGTGGTGCAAGATAGTCTGAAGGGAACTGAACAACAGAGATGCTTGTTTAAAAGAAAAAAGTGATTCGATTGTGTTTCTTCTTCTGTCATTTAGGCCTCGCGGTTGCAGTAGTTCACAGCCCCTCTGACATGGCAGACAGCGAAGACACCTTTCGGCTCCAAAACTCTCCCAGTGACACCGATTCAAAAGATTTACAAAGCGATGGTAAATCAGACAAGCAGAATGGAGCCGTTAGCAAATCCCCGTCTTCACAGACAACCTACATTCAACAGGTAACAACTACTGTCTTAACCATTCTGCTGTTTGTGTCACTGTGTGTGTGTGTGTGTGTGTGTGTGTAATACGGGCTGCCGTGCTCTGAACTGCAATCAGTGCACACCCAACGCTACCGCATGAAGAAAGAGTCGCTTTTTTAATCGATATCCTCACATGGACGCTTGCTGCATGAGGATTCTTGCCTCCGCGAGGACATAGAGGGAATCCATGGGTTCACAGAGCAGAATCTCGTGAGCTGCACGCTTGGAATATATTTGACATTCAAAGGGAAGTTCGCTATCGAACCGACCGTGTTTGGAAGTGATACGAGCGCTTTGCACCGTTTCAGGGATTTGTACAACTCTCTCTTGCATCGGAATTCAAGGTAATGTCAGTTTCTTCGAGTCTGATTCATTTAGAGTTGTTGCACTATAGGCCATCGATACAGACACGCTTTTGATTTCCTACAGCATGCAGGAATACAGATGTGCAAACTATAACTGCATGCGATATCTGTGAGACATAGAGTGCATGGTCTATTGTAGTTGCAATTGTAGTAACATTGCGGAATATTTTCATCAAGCAGTTGAGCTTGGATTATGTGCATGGCTGAGTTCTTCTGACATCCAAAGAAAGTTCTAATAGAGGCCCGTGCGATGATTATATCCCAGACTTGGAATATGTAATATAATATCATAGACGCGTGAAGCAAAAGAATGATCATTGAAATAGCTATACGTGTATGCATAAGCATTATTAATGTGCATATGCAATGCATGTGTTTGCGTTCAAAGAAAGTTGCCTTGACCTGGATAATTTATGCGAGCAGACATTTTCAAAATTATAAATACTGCACCTCGCTGTTTTTGCGGGACCATCCAAGTGTTTTAATGAAGAATGTTTCGAAATCAGCGGATATTTTTGTAGCGCTTTTGATTAATATCGTCGTTTTTTTTTTTTCGAAGTTTATTTCGTTTGTTGTTTAAAGTCATCACAAAAGGGTTAGAGTTAGGATACGAATTTATCGTTATAATCAAAGGCATGAACTTATTAAAGTGGTGCAAGATAGTCTGAAGGGAACTGAACAACAGAGATGCTTGTTTAAAAGAAAAAAGTGATTCGATTGTGTTTCTTCTTCTGTCATTTAGGCCTCGCGGTTGCAGTAGTTCACAGCCCCTCTGACATGGCAGACAGCGAAGACACCTTTCGGCTCCAAAACTCTCCCAGTGACACCGATTCAAAAGATTTACAAAGCGATGGTAAATCAGACAAGCAGAATGGAGCCGTTAGCAAATCCCCGTCTTCACAGACAACCTACATTCAACAGGTAACAACTACTGTCTTAACCATTCTGCTGTTTGTGTCACTGTGTGTGTGTGTGTGTGTGTGTGTGTATGTGTGTGCTTACTTAACCAAACATTTTAGTTGCAAATCTGCCCCTAGAAATGAGCCACATTTTTACAAAACCTCCTATTGGGGATTTGTAAAACGTTTTTAAAATATAGTCATTATATTCACATTCACTTAGTGTTGGGTGCATTATAGTATTTATGCCTAGCTGTATATAAAAACAATACAAGTCTATGGAATGTCTGCATTTAGACAGCTGAGTAAAGTGTAAGAGATGCGCCAGTTGTTCATCAACCGCTGACATAAGAAAATGAATAAAGCTGTGCGGTACTTTCATCACTTATTACTGCTGTTCAGAGGGCCGCAAAAGCAAAACTTACAAAAACTTACAGAGGCTACACGAGTGTTTTGTGAGTTTTGTGACAATTGTGTTGTGAGTTAGTTTACTCAAGATTCCAAATTAAGTGCAATTAACATGCGTGTGTGTAGCATAATTCTACTAACCTAATCTTGCAGTTTATTAAAAAATAAGTCAGCGTTTACAGTGATTTACTCTAGGCCAGCATGATTTATATAACCTATTCTATTCTTAAAGCCGAACAGCTTTTTTTCTCTCCTCTATATGCATTTTGATGTAATTCTGGGGAGCGACGCCGCCGTTTTTAACGTTTGAGAAACTGCAGCGCATTCTGCATTCGTTACGTTCACTCTCTGCATCTGTCTTTTTAAAAGGGAATGGAGGGGATAAAGGTTTACTTGCACGAGCGAGAGTTGTGGACGAAGTTTCACGAAGTGGGAACTGAAATGATCATCACCAAAGCCGGGAGGTAAGACAACAAATGTTTACAAATGTTTTGAAAATGCATTGCATCTGTAGTTTTCGGAGAACCGATATAAAAATAAAAATAATGCGCAATTACGAATCTTTCATTGTAATCGTTATAGTACTAATTAGCCTATTATAATAAATGCATAATATAGTACTTACTGTACACTATTCATTATATGAGCCTATTAATTTATATATCCTCCCACTGCAATGCACATAAAAAGTTAGATTGTATTATAATTTCTTCATTTTGATCTTTAACTGCACACTGTGGTTTGCTTGGGGCTATAGACATAACATTTAAACATATAACCTTTTTATCTTTGCACTATTTATTATATACGTAGGCTATTATTTATACTTTGCATTATTTATTTTTATTATGAATGCGTATAAAAATGTTGATTTTGCAGTGTTAGCAGTTGGCTAATTCCAGTAAAGCATTGATTTAATTTTTATTCGAATTGTTATAAAATATTAATCATTTGGATTCTTGATGCAGATTTTTCCAATAGTGTTACGGATGTACACCGAACTTAGATCTCACTTTAAAACTTTAAGAGCGATTGTTTAAAATGTTACCATTGCATACTAATAACATTGACTATGTAGAATGAGCGGGGATTGTTAATCTGTTTTAATGTTACTAATTGTTTAAAACAATACTATGGTGGTTAAGGCCAGAGCTGCGGCAGTCATTCTTCTCTATTAGCGGAGAAGTGTTTTAAAATACATATTGAACATTGAAGTTAGTATTTCAGCAATGACTGCTTCTTTGAAAACAGCAGAGGGCCTCTCAGGAATCAGATGCGAAAAAAGAAAACAATAAATCAGTGTGCATGAACTCCTTACTGCGACTTCGCTGTTGCTTAACATTATGATCAGCGCGAGAGAATGAAAATATCGATAAATATCGAGATCGTCGCTGGAAATTAAGTTGATGTTTAATGTTATAAAGGTCTCAATGGTTCTGTATGCATGATAGCAAATTGGCTTGCAGTTTTCGTCTTTTAACTCTTGACAAAATCGTAAACAGTTTTATTTGTGTACTTAAATACGTGCATTTCTTAAAGTGAACGCATTCAAATATGAAACGCTTAGCTGACCCAGACCCAGTGAATGCAAAATCACTTTCATCGTCTATACTCACATTTATGCACACATTCATACTTTTATTCACTCAATATATAATTGTTTTTGTTCCACAGGCGGATGTTCCCAAGCTTCAAAGTGAAGGTCACCGGGTTGAACCCAAAAACCAAATACATTCTGCTGATGGATGTCGTGCCAGCGGACGACCACCGCTATAAATTCGCCGATAACAAATGGTCCGTGAGTCATCAATTGTTTTATTAAGAGTTAAAGTTACGGATGCAGGTTATTATTTATTTGGTGGTGCCACACATATTCATATTTAAGTAAGACTCATGTATTGTCATTATTTAGTTTCAGTGCTGAGGGACACAGACCTATTTCAGCTTTAAAATGTATACAATAAAGTATGAGAAAATATAGCCTTCGCATTGCTTTACACACAGTTCCATCTGCTGCTGCACAGAACACACTGCGAATTGGTTTTATACTCCTTTTTCAGGGTCAGTGGTTTTAAATTGTTGAGGTTATTGAGGGAGGATGTCCACAAGCCAATATCCCTGATAATTACCCGTCCAGTGCAAGCTCTGGAACTAATGGCCCTCTTGATCAACCATCATCTTAGCCATTAACCAAATACACTGTTCTTTGAAAGACATTATGTACAATGCACAAGGCATTGATGCATGATAAATGGGAGGTAGCAGGCTGGATCACATTTCGATTGCAATAAAAGAAACATGTTGAGGGAACAAAACATTATCTTCTGAGTTTTAATGAAATTATCCTTGTTATAGTGCATGCATGAACAAATAAACAGAATCTTAAACATGGTAGGGTGAGTTTTCTAGTCGATACAGCAGAGAGCAACAATATCAGTGATCGCAGGAAAGGAAACTAATTTAAAAGTAATCCAAAATATTTCAAGTATAAAACACTACAGTGCTGAGGGAAATCAATGTGTATTTAAAATGAAGCAAATGTATGTTAAAATAACGTCTGTCTTTATTTTGCACTCGGCTCAGGTCTATGACGGGGAAAGCAGAGCCTGCGATGCCGGGAAGGCTGTACGTCCATCCGGATTCTCCAGCCACTGGCGCGCATTGGATGCGGCAACTGGTGTCTTTCCAGAAGCTGAAATTAACCAACAACCACCTTGATCCGTTCGGACATGTGAGTACAGTTCCATGTATTTGCTTTGAAATGTTTTGACTGAATAAACAAATGCATTACTGACAAAATCATCACATGTTGGATTGTAGCTGTTTGAAATAAGCACAGCAGAGAAAGAGGATTTGAGTGTTTAAGGGGTCACACATGCAGATCTGATCAGGTAGTGTTGTATCTAGGCTCTAGATCAGGAAATCCACCCCTGAAGAGGTGCTGCTGACAAACGCCAGAACAGTGTAACAACCAAAACACATCTTAAATCCGGTAATGATAATTGTGACAACAGAAGCACCAGCAGTCAGCCTCAGATGTGGAAACACTAAATTCAGATTATAAATGTACTCTGTAAACTGATATGGGTTTGAAGAAATTTCATTTTTATATTATTTTAATATGCGTAGCATCCACTTATGCACTAATGCATGCACAGTCAACTCATGAGGTTTCTGCTATTAAGAAAAACCAGCCCGAGCCTCAATTCAAAGGTCTCTCGGTTCAACATTTCTCCGATTTCTGGACAAGCCAGATCACCTTCGGTGTGAGATTAGAAAATGAGTTTAGATGCCTAATCTGCAGAGCCGTGACTGCAAGCAGTTTGCCGTTTAGTTCTGATCACAAGGTTGAAGTCGATCGGGCTTGTTTTCTTGCCAAACCTCAGCTGGTAGAATGAAATCAGAGCCCGGCTGGAATGTGAGCCGAGTTGTAAATTTCTGGCCAGAATGCATTTTTGATTGGATGCAGTGGTTCCTGGCGTACCCCCTTTTGTGCTGAAAGAGCGCTCTGGGATTTATAAATGAAGTACGGCTTCTCGACCAAAATAACAGTCTATCGGTTTGTTGTTCCAGGTGGTTGAAATAATTTCAGACCTATTTATAATTACTAGTCTCAGAAACATGTAGGGCTGAACATGCAATAAGCTGGAACTTGTTAGGAAATGCATAAGACCAGCCAATAGTTCCAAACTCAGTCTTAATTAGACTCTGATGATGAGATAAAGATGTCTGAGACCGAAGCTCGCAATAATTCCCAAGTGGATAACTTACCGAGCATACACACGGTGCATAAGAACACAGTTTGACTTTTCCAAGTTGAAGATGTTTTTAGATGGCAGCAAACTAAAGCTTCGGCTTTGATCATTATAGCGTTCAATAGGCATACACATTCTTTGCCTCTCGCAGAAATATCCGAGTCAGAATGGTGGAGTTTGGATAACTGTGCTTCAAACTGTTTATATTTAATGACAGAGTGTGATGAGTGATGGACAGAGGCATACAAAGGCTGTTAATCTGCAGGGTTTCGGAGTCCCTGTGATGTCGGCAACATGAAAGAGTGGGCCAACATTCATGGCCCTCAGTGATCGCTCACTATCATTAAAGACTATCATACAGCGTGGGGGCAAATGGAGAAATTGGGCAACGGGGCACCCAGAACAGACAAATGCTGCACTGCAGTGGGTGGTCCCACAAAATAGCTTTTCTCATATCCATACAGTTCTCCAAATATTCTTATATGCCCCACTCTGCTTTTCGCCAAAGCTGTGCGGTTGCAGTTCTTGTTTAATCCAGACAGGCCTACACAATTATTATGTTATTTCGACATCACAGATATTAAAGCAATGGATTTTGCTTTTTACCTTTAACAAAAAATCATCTTGTCCATCCAGAGCAAAAGCAATATTCTGCACTGAGAGCGATGTTTAAAGTTTACAGCAAGCCCTGCTTTCCAAGTCTCGGTGTTGTGTCGAGCCAAGAGCCGCTCGGAGGGAGTGGACCGATGTCACTGATCAAAGGAGAAACGCTGCAGTTGTTTGGAAAATGCATGTGAGGGGAAAACACACGAAAATGGAAAATAGGAATGCATGTGTGTGTGTGCAAAGTTTAGACAAAATCCACTTAGAGAAGCCTACATTATACACGCACAGAAGACAGAAAGAACTCACAGAGCCGACGAGAACTTGAACAAAAGTCTTTTGAGTAATATTCTTCAAATCCATACTTAAGACAAGTGCACACTGCAAAACAGCACAACTACTAGGTATGGACATTTTTCAGCACTAGTGTAAATCTTCTGTACAGAATGTTATGTGAGGTCTCGTTTGAACAGTAAATAGCACTGGGCAGGAGGCTTTAGAGATGGACAAAACAGTGCGAAACGGATAAAATGGGACATTGCTGGGAGTGGATATTATTGGAGGAAAAAAAAGGTGTTTAAAAACGCAGCTGATAGCAAGAAGAAAAACGTTTAAACACACAGTTCATGAGTTATTTGCGAGGTTCCTTCGCAGTCACACTAATTAACCATGGTAGCATCATTTTATATAAAATATCTTTACGTATATTATTATTTATAATCGAAAAAGATCATTTAAATAATATGCACGCGAACACGAGGTTTACTTACATGGTCGGTCATGTGTGCGCTCTATTTTCTCTCCAGATTATCCTGAATTCCATGCATAAATATCAGCCCAGGATTCACATCGTAAAAGCAGATGAAAATAACGGATTTGGATCCAAAAACACGGCTTTCTGCACTCACGTGTTCCCAGAAACGGCGTTCATTGGAGTCACGTCTTACCAAAACCACAAGGTAAGCAGCTAGACTGGATAAAATATAGACGGGAGTTTTAGGTTATCCTGTTGTGGTCATTTTTAACATTATAAATATGTCGTAAAAAACAGATTCGATTTTGTGAATCTACGAAATTATAGAATTAGCATAGAATTGTCTGCTTCAAGAAAGTGACACAAATTCGTCTTAACTTATGATTCCTGGTTGATTTAATGATTCCAATACAATTACTCTGCACGACATCAGCTTGATTGCCGAAAAAAGAGATTTGTGCACCTATCAAAAATATTGTTGCTAATTGTAACTATTTCAACTATTACATTACATATTTCACTTAGGAAGAAAAGAATAAAAGACGTCCGAAATGTGTATATGGCCACTATAAAGAAATGTTGCACTAATCATGATTTATTTGGTCAGCTGTTATTAAGCTTCTAAGAATATTTCCATTCATGCATTCGAAATTCGATTATTGGTTATATGCACGCGAACACGAGGTTTGCTTACATGGTCGGTCATGTGTGCGCTCTATTTTCTCTCCAGATTATCCTGAATTCCATGCATAAATATCAGCCCAGGATTCACATCGTAAAAGCAGATGAAAATAACGGATTTGGATCCAAAAACACGGCTTTCTGCACTCACGTGTTCCCAGAAACGGCGTTCATTGGGGTCACGTCTTACCAAAACCACAAGGTAAGCAGCTAGACTGGATAAAATATAGACGGGAGTTTTAGGTTATCCTGTTGTGGTCATTTTTAACATTATAAATATGTCGTAAAAAATAGATTCGATTTTGTGAATCTACGAAATTATAGAATTAGCATAGAATTGTCTGCTTCAAGAAAGTGACACAAATTCGTCTTAACTTATGATTCCTGGTTGATTTAATGATTCCAATACAATTACTCTGCACGACATCAGCTTGATTGCCGAAAAAAGAGATTTGTGCACCTATCAAAAATATTGTTGCTAATTGTAACTATTTCAACTATTACATTACATATTTCACTTAGGAAGAAAAGAATAAAAGACGTCCGAAATGTGTATATGGCCACTATAAAGAAATGTTGCACTAATCATGATTTATTTGGTCAGCTGTTATTAAGCTTCTAAGAATATTTCCATTCATGCATTCGAAATTCGATTATTGGTTTATAGTCCAGTTACAACCGATATATTTCTAACTCGACATTATTAGGTCGCCAAGCACGGTTGAATATGATAAGGCAGTGAAAAAATAACTAAATACAGAGATAAATGACTGTACACCTAAACAATATCCACAGCGTGTCCTTAAAAAACAATTACGTTATTTGCTTAAAAAATATCTTATTTTCTTATCATAAAACATCTTATTTTTATTATCGGTGGAAGCGTGTGACACTAAAAGAAATTCCTTGTATGTGCAAACTTGGCAATAAAGCTCTTTCTGACTTCTGGCTTCTAAAAGACTGTCAGATGCATGTCTGTGTTTTTGTCACACTAGCTGCACTTTTATATGGCAGTTGTTAATGTAACATTTATACAGTTAAAAACTCGTTTTGCGCTGTAGTCAAATAGCCCAGAAGTTGAATGCGAGCAGCCGACATTTAATCGCAAATTCACATTTGCAAATAAGAACATGATAAAGATGGACACTACTCCTCTGGATAACAGATTTGTGTAATAAATGATTTCACCGATGTGAGAAAACACACACGCATTTAGCAGACTTTAAATTTGTCTGTCTGTATTAATTCGAGTTAAACACCGGGACGCTCACAGACTGGATTATTTGTCGGCTCTTATAATTAAGGTTTATCGATGCTTTTCAAAGTTGTAGATTTGTTTTTTCACCCTTGCTTTAAACACAAAAACAAAAATGTTAGTTTTAATTAACGGGCATTATGATATCGATTATTTATTTACACTGCTTTTATTTTTTTACATTTTCACCACTTGTGACTTTTAATTATAACCAGCAATTATTTTACCTATAGCCTACATGCAACAAAAGCTTAAATACAATTTCAAGAAAGCAATTTACGCACCTAAAAAGGGTAAAAGCATGAGCACCTGTATGTCATTAAAAATAATTGATTTTGAATAACCTTTTGGACCTTACGCTTGCAGCTAAAGAAACCAGCAAACGGGAATAATCATGTGTAGGTTTACCTTTATCCCACCACGAGCAACATTTTAGGCTAAAAGGTACGAGAGCATATGGTATTCTGCCTCATATATGTGTGTGTGTGTATATATAGGCCTATGCTGTAAACCTGCACAATCAAATTAAGAAGTGAAAAAACATAGAAATACAGTGAATATAAATACGAAAATAAGAGATATAAACTGAATACATATAAAGACGAAAAGGTAACTGCAGTGAGATAAAACCAAAGAGTTCTCGGTCGACCTTCGAAAATAAGAAACTGACATATTTTGAAAAACTTCAGTTTTGCACTTTCACAGTAAAAAGGTAAACATTAAGGACATCAAATTGTCACAAACAAAACCAGGGTCGGAGTGGGGCTCATTTTCAGCCCTGGAGTCTCATGCCTTAGACAAGCCCACTTATTTTTCAATTTTTTTAAGTGCCGCCTTTGCGCTTTCTATTATGCATTTTCATCTATTATTTTTTTTGCTCGCATATCTCCAACAACTGAAGCTTTTTTGTTTTTGAGCAAGGTGCCGCTGTCAGGGGAGTCAAAAGATAACTACGTCATCATTATGGTTGCCAATTAACTTCCGAAATGGAAAATAAGGGACAATTGTGATTCTTTCTCTTTTATTCTTGTAGAAAATAAGCGTTTGTTCTTTAAGAAAATAAGGGACAGAATAAGGGACGCTCCAAATATTTGTACTGCACCATAATGTAGGCTGTATGCAGTCAAATAGTTCTCAGAAATAATCACAATTGTTTTGCTTAACCTATTTATGTACAATTATTCTAAAAATAATTTTAATGTCATGCAAAAAATGTCATCGGCCTGTTAAATTGTTAAATATATAGGCCTATGCTGTAAACCTGCACAATCAAATTAAGAAGTGAAAAAACATAGAAATACAGTGAATATAAATACGAAAATAAGAGATATAAACTGAATACATATAAAGACGAAAAGGTAACTGCAGTGAGATAAAACCAAAGAGTTCTCGGTCGACCCTCGAAAATAAGAAACTGACATATTTTGAAAAAATTCAGTTTTGCACTTTCACAGTAAAAAGGTAAACATTAAGGACATCAAATTGTCACAAACAAAACCAGGGTCGGAGTGGGGCTCATTTTCAGCCCTGAAGTCTCATGCCTTAGACAAGCCCACTTATTTTTCAATTTTTTTTTACGTCATCATTATGGTTGCCAATTAACTTCAGAAATGGAAAATAAGGGACAATTGTGATTCTTTCTCTTTTATTCTTGTAGAAAATAAGCGTTTGTTCTTTAAGAAAATAAGGGACAGAATAAGGGACGCTCCAAATATTTGTACTGCACCATAATGTAGGCTGTATGCAGTCAAATAGTTCTCAGAAATAATCACAATTGTTTTGCTTAAACTATTTACAATTATTCTAAAAATAATTTTAATGTCATACAAAAAATGTCATCGGCCTGTTAAATTGTTAACAACTGAAGCTTTTTTGTTTTTGAGCAAGGTGCCGCTGTCAGGGGAGTCAAAAGATAACTACGTCATCATTATGGTTGCCAATTAACTTCCGAAATGGAAAATAAGGGACAATTGTGATTCTTTCTCTTTTATTCTTGTAGAAAATAAGCGTTTGTTCTTTAAGAAAATAAGGGACAGAATAAGGGACGCTCCAAATATTTGTACTGCACCATAATGTAGGCTGTATGCAGTCAAATAGTTCTCAGAAATAATCACAATTGTTTTGCTTAACCTATTTATGTACAATTATTCTAAAAATAATTTTAATGTCATGCAAAAAATGTCATCGGCCTGTTAAATTGTTAAATTACTAATGGCATGAAATTTGAAAGCGTAACAACTGAAGGTCTATGCAACGTCAGTCAATAAAGCATTTTAAACAATGGCATTTAAAGTTTTGAACTAAAAAGTCATTGCAACCATATAGCATTTTTAGTGAATGAAAATGCATATTTTTCAATTAAAGAAAACTTAAGAGTGTGGGCTGCTTCTGGTGCTTGGATTTGTAGCCTACTTCAATAAAGAGGTCCAAGAATACGCTAGAAGTTAATTTTTTAATGTATTTTTCTCTCGCTCTCGATTTAACTGCATTACAACGAAAGACGTCTTCCCTCAGCTAGAGTGAATGTTGGGCTCATGGTCAACAAGTTGTTTGCATTCGCCCAAACTGCATCAGAACGCGGACGGTGAAGGGAGGTCAGCGCGAGACCGATTAGCCAATCCGGGCCTGTACAAAACACACACTTGTGTGGAGTCTGCCAAGCGCACAGTGCACAGAGCTCAAAGGTGCGTCCCAAGTCCCAACATGTCCATTTTTTACAAGGTCTCATCTCAAGTGAGAGCCAAAGTAGTGTCAACGATCAGGTCCTGTTAGAAAACACACCACAACAGCCAAAAATAAACCTCGCAGAGACAGTGAGTCTCATTAAAGGTCTGCCAACTCATTACTGTCTATCAGTACAGATATACTAGCATCTTGCCAAATCGCTTTTGTAAATTTGGCAGTGGCACTTGGGATTAACCTTAGACACAAAAGTTTGAAAAGTATTTTTTTTGTGCGCCGTTTCATTTTTTTCTTTTATAAAAACATCCGCTTTAAATGTCTTTCACACACACACACACACTGAACAGATTCAGAGATTTTGTAAGCTATTAAATCAGATATAATAATACTACTACTAATAATAATTTTACCCCCTAAACAATCAATGGGATAAAAAAAATATGATAAGAAGTAATTATAAATAACTAAAGAGACATTATCGTTAAGGCAAAAATAATGTATTTTTAAATGCACAAAGGCTATTTACAAAAGGCAAAATATGTTATGTTGACCTCTGATATTTATATTACTGTAGATCTCTCTGACAATATTAACATTTGTTTTCTGTGCTTCTTGTGTGGAATTATTGGAAACTTTGTTCCGGTTTATGTAAAGACAAACATCTACACCAGCCTTTATCCAAACTGACAGATGTTTTTCTACATTAGCGCAGCATCAAGCAAGCCACAGCCTGGGTTCATCGAGATTCATCTTTTCATCATCTGCTGGCCAAGCACAGAAAACCACTAGGACAATTTCTCAATTTACACACAGGGCAGCTCATTATGCATTTTATAGAGATTGTGCAATAAAACATTCTATTAGATATGGTTTCAAAGACAAGACTGAACAGAAACGACCAATGCAGTGGTCAGTGCAAATTCATGATTATAAAGCGGAGAGTTCCGGTGCTTGATTCTGATTGGCTGAGCCGCGTTCGAAGCTGTTGTAAATGACGCTACAAAGTAACACACACCTTTGTTTATGTTTGTGTGTTGCTCGGCAACCACTTTGTAGCAACCACAACTGTTTCTGAGGAGCTACATTGTTTGGTGGAAGAATACTGTTTTTATTAATATCATTACACTTTATTTGCTCTGTTTTATTTTGTGAAGCCTAACTATGTATATGGAATAACCGTTTTATAAAAGCAATAAGCCCCATGAAGCTTCTTGGGCATTATTGCTTTAAGGCATTACTGCAAACAATAAAAAGGAGGCAAAAGCCAATCACCTTTTGAACTTTCAGGTTGAGAACCTCATTGATAGTTTCAAATGACAAAAAGAGCCGTATTTAAACAGCGTGTACAAGCAAGGTAACACTGCTGTGTTGGCTGTTTTACAGATCACCCAACTGAAGATCGAGAACAATCCCTTCGCAAAGGGCTTTCGTGGAAGTGACGATATGGAGCTGCATCGCATGTCAAGAATGCAGAGGTGAGTCTAAATCTGCGAAGGGTGACACTTACATGAGCTAGTGCTTGCGTGGAGTTAATTATAGCCATCAGCTCAGGTTAGGAGCTCCCTCTTTATATAGGTCTAACAGATAGCACCTCCAAATGTGCTCACATTGACAGGAGAATTGACCAGCATCTTCAGATGGCCAGTCAGATTAAAACTAAACTACACAGGGCAGTATTGATCCATTCACAGCAGACACAAACCAGTGATGCTCTTGACTGAGGGGACACTTGTTATGCGAGTGTTCCTCTTGAAAACCGTCCACCATGGCAATCTCTCTTTCAGCTCTGTGTAGATCCAGAACAGTTGTCTGCAGTTGTGATATAGTTGGTCCAGTGGAGGCAAAGACCACATGGCTCGTGTTCTTATTTTCTCCAGATGACTGCTGTATAGAGTGTGGAAAAACACATTTTCAAAGCAGAAAATCTGGTCGGAGGGCCCACAGCAGCCAACACAGGCGTTGTCCACTCCAAAATGACAGACTTCTTGATACGCTAGGAAAAAATGGCAATGCTATTTCCATGCCGTGGTTAACTTTGTCTGTTGTTACTTTTTAAACAAGCAAAGAAAGAACTGACTAATGTCTCCCATGAGAGCCTTCTATCGAGTTTCCAGATAATGACCTAAAGACTTTAAGACCCAACTAAAGCTTGCATGATTCTTCTACTGAATCCGTTACACGGCACTGCTATTAACATGACTTTATGCATTCAGCAGACGCTTTCGTCCGAGGTGGCAAACAAGCAAGAAAGCCGCGATACTCATTATAAAACAAAGAGTAATGCATCATAAAAATGCAGAGAGGAAAAAAGAAACTCCTCCGTGGTGCTGTGTAGAAGTCAAAGGTCCTGATATCCTATCTGTCCTCCACTGTCAAACACTGAGACGAAGCAGGTCTGGTCTTAGTTAAACTCGGACCAACGGAAAACCAGGTCAGTGGTTCAAAAGAAATAGCATAGGAATTAATGCAAAGTGCCTCTTGCAACTTTTGCTGATTAATTGGCATGGAAAGCTCCCATCGTAGACAGATGGTGAAGAGATTATTCTAACGCAGTGCTGCGCGTCGATGGTGGATGTGGTTAGTTACCAATGGGATGGTTTCAAGATCCCTGACTGAAAGACAACATGGAAATGCATGCCATGAAATGGCTCACAAAGTGCTTTCTGTTTCTCAAAGCACCAAGGAGTATCCAGTGGTCCCTCGCAGTACCGTACGTCAGCGGGTCGGCACCAGCCAGAGTCCGTTCTCCAGTGACGTCCAAGGTCTGTCTACTCCCAGCGGCATGAGCTCTCAGTACTCCTGTGAGAACGGGGTCACGAGCACGTCGCAGGATCTGCTGCCTCAGTCGAGCTCTTATCCTCTGCCCCACGAACACAGCCAAGACTATCACAGCATCAAGAGGAAAGGTGGGTCTATCTGGTCACTTCAATTTTAGCTGTTATTGTTTTAGGGTTGTGATATTTCAAGTGGTTCCCAACCATGCTCCTGGAGCCTGCATGTCTCCTTAAAGGGATAGTTCACCCAAAAATGAAAATTCTGTCATTAATTACTCACCCTCATGTCGTTCCAAACCCGTAAGACCTTTGTATATCTTCGGAAACACAAATTAAGATATTTCCGATGAAATCCGAGAGCTCTCTGACCCTCCATAGACAGCAATGCAACTGAAATATTCCCAGACCCAGAAACGCAGTGAAGACATCAGTAAAATAGTCCATGTGACATCAGTGGTTTTAAATATAATTTTATGAAGCTACGAGAATACTTTTTGTGCATTTTTGATGACTTTATTCAACCATTCTCCTCAAAATCACGTCTTCCGTCATTATTGGGAGTACCTCTACACGTAAACAACGCGCTCGTGATGCTGCTGACGTAGAGCGTTGCAGAGGAAAGCAATGTGCATGTGTCGTGGTACTCTTGATAATGGCGCCTACGGTGATGCGGAGGACAAGAATTGTTGAATAAAGTCGTTGTTTTTGTTTTCTTTGTGCACAAAAAGTATTCTCTTAGCTTCGTAAAATAGCAGTTGAGCCACTGATGTCACATGGACTATTTTACCGATGTCCTCACTGCGTTTCTGGGTCTGCGATCATTTCAGTTGTGTTGCTGTCTATGGAGGGTCGGAGAGCTCTCGGATTAAATCTAAAATATCTTAATTTGTGTTCCGAAGATGAACGAAGGTCTCACGAGTTTGGAACGACATGAGGGTGAGTAATTAATGACAGAATTTTCATTTTTGGGTGAACTATCCTTTTAATCAAACACACCTGAGTCAGGCCATCAGCTCATCAGTAGAGACTCCAAAACCTGAAATGAGTGTGCCAAAAGGAGACGTGCAACCTGTGAAATGCTGGGGCTCCTGGAATATGGTTGGGAAACCAGCGCTGAATTAATTTCCATTAGTGTTTGGTGATATGCTCAATTGTCATATCGTCCTATCATCAGCCTGTGAGATCGCCGATACACGATATTATCCTGCTAATTTATTTAACTATTTATTTACTAAGTTTCATTGCCGGAAAGTGAACCAACTCCAGCGTAAGGCTAAAATCAGGCTAATGTTTTAATATGACTGAATCTGTATTTAACATAATTCAATAGAAACGTTGTAAGTTACTAATCATAAGGCTTACATTTCCTCAGTTATTCAAAAAGCAGCTACAGAAAACGAGCAATGAACATTTACATTAACATCATCACTGACTTCAGTCTAGCGCGAGTTTAAAAATACTCCCGTTATAATCAGCGAAGCTATCTACACTGTATGATGAATAAATCTCTTTATTGTTTATGATGAGAGAATTCGTAAGACAGACTTCAATGAGTGAGCGCACATTGAACAACAAAACTCCGGTGCTTCAGCGATGACTCATCTGAACGCCTCTGATTGGCCATTGCGTTCATAAGCTCAACAGAATCGTGTGTGATTGGTTATAACGCTCAATGCTGTAAAAACACAGAAAGATAAATAAAATGGAACAATTAAGCCCTAATATTAATTAGGTTGTATTACTAGCCTGATGATGATAATAATAATTGTCTTGCTATCATCAGTGGCACAGACGATATCTCTGACTATCGTCGATAAATTATACTATCGGCACAACCCTAATTTCCATCCCATTTTGTCCATGCGCAGTTGACGACGACCGTCACGCGGGAGAGCACTCGTACAAGAAGCCCTACGTGGAAACCTCATCCAGCGAGGACGATCACTACTATCGGCCCGTGAGCTACTCTCAGTCTCTGGGTCTCAGCGGCGCCCCCTACAGGGCCGAGTCTGGTCAGCGGCAGGCATGCATGTACGCCAGTGCGTCGCAGTCCACCGAGCCTGTGCCCAGCCTGGAAGACATCAGCTGCAACACCTGGACGGGCGTCTCACCTTACGCCGGCTGCTCGGTGACCACCATGCAGCAGATGGAGCGACTGCCCTACCAGCACTTCTCAGCTCACTTCACCTCAGGACCCCTCATGTCCAGATTAAGCGGCGTCGCGGGCCACGCCTCACCGCAGCTGGGAGACACTCATGCCATGTACCAGGGTTCCATGTCCCATCAGTCACTGGGCCGCCAATGCAGTCCAAGTGCGGGAATCCAGTCGCCGACTGCCGGCCTGCAGGGCAACGAGTACTTGTACACTCACAGTATACCTCGCACCCTGTCTCCGCACCAATACCACGCCGTGCACAGCGTAAGCATCATGCCCGACTGGAATGAGGGCAGCTAACTGGATTCTCTTTAGCAGCGTATGAGGCCCCAACATGGAGGAGAGGCGCTTTCCTGCGTATTTATAACTTGTGAGCGTTTGCTGCGTAGGCGACTTAACAGTAAACAGTTCGGTTCAGCTGGCTGAGGCAGCAATGAATGTCTCAGTGTTTGAGCAGGACAGTAACATGAGACATATATTTGCATGACGCTGACTGTATATCAGGGACAAAGAACTTTTCCCCTTTCATGCAAGGACAAATGCACAAGGATGCCAACCTTTTATTAAAAAAAGAAGAAGGTGACAGTAATTGAGGAAACCAATTCAGTTTTATAATTTTTTTTTCTAGGGATGCAAAACGATTAAATCGCGATTAATCGCATTCAAAATAAAAGTTTATGTTTACATACTATATGTGTGTGTACTGTGTATATTTATTATGTACATATAAACACACACACACATATATATTAATGAAAAATATGTTAGATTTATATATAAAATATTTATAAATAAATTATATACAAGTATATATACATACAAATATTTGTAAAAAATATATACATGGGTCAAAAAACGTTAAGATGTCCGCATCAAAAGAAATGTACACAAGTGATTTTATGTCAATAGAAAGCACATTAAATGGAAGTAAAATTAAGATATAAAAATAAGTTTTTGGAGAATACAATGTTAAAATTTGGTTGAAATAATGTTACGTTGTCATTCAGTGTAACACATTATTTATGTAAAAATTCAAACATGCGTATTCTGACGTGTACATATTAAAATATATAAATGAATAGGTGAGCATATTACATTTTATTAAAATTTTGTAAAAAATTCTTACTGACAAATGGGCAAAACCTAGGATAGTGGCAACTTTTAGAAATGTAAAATTACAACTAATTAGTATTTAGGGTGACAGTAATTAGTCTTTTAATATGTCATAAATTGATTTTTGTTGTAAATATGCCTGACAAGATTGTTACTCTGAATGACATTTTAGTGGCTCTCTTCTGTAAATCAGGGGAAAATGTATGATATTTATTTTTTGCTCAGAAAAATAAAAACAAAATTGCAATTAAATTAAACAGAAAACTTTTTTTTTTTAAATTGGGAAAAGCAACAATTTAAAGCAGTATTACACTTATTGTTTTTATGCTTACACCCTTTTTCGTCTTTGACACACACATATGTGTGTGTGCATTTATATATATACACATTACACACACATATAGTATGTAAATAAACTTTTATTTTGAATGCGATTAATCGTGATTAATCGTTTTGCCGCCCTAATGTTTTTTCATTTCATTATCCGAGTTGTTTTTGACATTGTACTTTGAGGCAGTATGTTTCAGAGCAAGTCTTTGGGATCTTCTGCTTGATGGTTTCTGTTATTAACCTGTAGACTAATGGGAATCTGGTCAGTGAGCACCACACAGCAGATCTGTTTAAGTGCTGATTTTAGTTGAAGTCTAACACATTTTGGTGGTGCAGATTTTGTTCAGGGATGTATTACAAGTTAAATCACATTTTCACTACCAGCAAGTCCATGATACAAAAAGTGAGTAAAAACGAATTGGATAAATGAGCACTTTTTACAAAATGGAAATTGTGGCACAGCACACAAGACAAACTTAAAGTACAACAGATTGATAGTTTAATACTACCTATAAGCTAGTTATCATGGACATACTGGCCTCAGAGTCTCTTTTAATACACACAAGAGTAACGTCTTCAGACATTGAAGAGATTCTCAGAGCACTATTCACAGTTAATAACTCAAAAACGCTTTAGAGTTATTCTACAACATCTGAGACACAATAATGCAACAAACTTTGGTATGGAGATCTTTATTTTTGGACACGTGTAGTCAGCAGATTTTCCTGTTAATAGTATTTATTTTTCTTGTATTATAAACCGTGCTCCTTTTCTTAAAGGCCATTTGCTAGGTTGTCTTTTTTCAGTACTTTGAGTTTGGTAGTCTTTCTTTTTACTTAAAAAAAGAAGAAAAAAGAAAAAAAGAAATAATGTAACCAGTCTGGTTTATAATTTTGAACGCTTATGAATAACTGTCAGAAACATACAAATATGAATTACTTGGCTGTACATACAACAAACTGTACATAAAAAACAGAATAAATGTAAAATATCCTTCCTTGAAGTCTGAGTTTATTTAATGCAGCTCTACGGACTGTGGCATAAATCTATGCTGTATCATAAGCTTACCTCCATGAGTAACCTCGATGCATTTGAGGAATGACTTCGTTTTGGAATCCGTTTGGTTGAGGAACGTCTTGTATATTGTATCAGATATTAATGACGGTCATGACAAATTAGCAGTTGTGTAGAAAATCCGTTGGATTAAAGGGGGTTTAACCAACAATTACATCCCCTGCTTGCTGAGGCCTCTCTCTAAATCTTCAACATGTCACCCTTGAGAAAACCGTCCCTTCTGAGCCACAATGGAGTTAACCATTGACCTCTAGTGGCAGTCAGTGGATCGCTGAACCGGTGAAAAACTGATGAAAAACTGTTCATCTGAAAAATGACACACACACGCATTCAGGGCAAGAAGACAAATGTGCGCCTGTTTTTATTTTATAAAACCGTAGGATTAGGCTGCGTCAAAGCAGACAATATATCTGTTGAAACCCTTCTAAGGACAATCCTACAGTAGCTAGAAGTAAAACATTGATTTCACACAAATCAATCACTAGATTTTTGTTAACACTTTGCAATATGGTTTTATTTGTTAACATTAGTTAACCACATTAATGAGCTAACAACGAACAATACTTCTACAGATTTGTTCATATTAGTGAATGTTACTATCAACATTTACAAAAAATTTTTTAAATAACACTAATGTACTGCGAACTAACATGAACAAATGAAGAAGTTAAATTCTTACTAACTAATATCGCCAATGACCAATAAATGTATCGCTCATTGTTAGTTCATGTTAGCTAATGCATCTACTAATGTTAACAAATTGGACATTGTTTTAAAGTAGAATTCCAAACACTGATTGTGCATATGTGACCCTGGAGCACAAAACATGTCATAAGGGTCAATATTTTGTAAATTGAGATTTATACAAGCTGAATAAATAATCTTTCCATTGATGTATGGTTTGTTAGGATATCGGCTGATATTGAAAGGCATCAGACCTTAAAACAATAGCTCTTCCTTTTGTTAGTCCTATTCAGTAGGACAAGTCACCTTTATTTCCATAGTGCTTTATACAGTACAGGCTGTGCATATCAAGGTCTACAACAAATAACAGAATTAAATATGGAAAGTCATAGGGCAGCACAATAAATCATATTTGTGACCCTGGAGCACAAAGCCAGTCATAAGGGTCAATTTTGCAAAATTGAGATGTATGCATCATCTGAAAGCTGAATAAATAAGCTCTCCATTGATGTATGGTTAATATTGAAAGGCATCAGACCTTAAAACAATAGCTCTTCCTTTTGTTAGTCCTATTCAGTAGGACAAGTCACCTTTATTTCCATAGTGCTTTATACAGTACAGGCTGCGCATATCAAGGTCTACAACAAATAACAGAATTAAATATGGAAAGTCATAGGGCAGCACAATAAATCATATTTGTGACCCTGGAGCACAAAGCCAGTCATAAGGGTCAATTTTGCGAAATTGAGATTTATGCATCATCTGAAAGCTGAATAAATAATCTTTCCATTGATGTATGGTTTGTTAGGATAGGAGGACAATATTTGAAAATCTGGAATCTGAGGGTGCAAAAAAATCTAAAGCTCAAGCATTTTAGAATGACAAAACTAGCCTTTCAGAGATCGGTCCGTTGGTTGGTCCATTTATGCTGTCCCATCGCAAAGTCATGTCTTTTTTAAAGCGCATTAAGGAATTTACTCGGTAAAAGTGCTTCCATCATAACTTATGCATGTTTTCTTACCGGATAAGAAATATTTCCTGCTTAGTTGAGTGCATACGTTTTTTATGCGCATTGTTTAGCATTTATGCGCATATTGCCGTTTCCATCCAGCGGTTTAAATGCGATGTCCCAAAATGTGCATAAAAATAGGTGGATGGAAACATAGCTAGTGAGTGAAGCAGAGAAAGCAAATGAAGTCGAGCCTTCATCAGATAGCACGTTTTCTGGTTCATGTAAAGACGTCTGGTGTATCAGCAGAGGCATGCATCACGCTGTTGACGTATAGCATCTGTGCTCAATGCTGGATTTGCAGCCCAGAGGCTTTCAGCACCCAGACCTGGTCTGGAGCGAAAGGAACTGGAGTGTTGAGAGGGTAAGAAACAGCGTGAAGGCCAAAAGATATGAGGCTCTACATAAAACCAAAACGGGCGCTTCACTACGAGTTTAGAGGTTAAAGCGCCCTTCACACCAGTAATAATAACACCATTAGAATCCACACCAATGGACAACAGTGTTCTATTATTCCAAGCGCTTCAGCTTGGCCGTATAAATGCTTGAGCTATTTAAGATGTAATCTGATTGGCTGTCAATGTTTTTATCATTCATCAGCTGAAAGTGATCCCACGTTTTTCGATTACTACAAAGACATCTCAAACAACAGAGGAGGACTGCTACATAATATCATCAGGTCCTGATAAAGATGAGAATTTATTGCACTCAGGCTTTCATCCCGACTTCCGCAGTCACAATGAAGCAACAGAGTCCATCGATCAAGACTTCAATCCTGGATGCTCTCACTGAATGAAGTCCAATGATTTATTAGGACAGCCTTGTGAGACTGAGGAACAGCCATGGCATGGTTAAAATCATGGGCCCAGAGATAACCAAGGGTAAAATCATGGCATTGATGTAAAATGCGCTCATATCAGATCGTAATGCATGTCAGAACATCTCCATCTGTCCTTGTCATGGGAAGGCTGGATTGTCCAGTGGGGGTTTGGGAGCCTAATCTGAAACTAGGACTGGAAAATAACTTCCAGCTGTCTAATCATTAGGACTGATAAGGCACCCAATTCCCTCCACCTACAGCCTGTCTGTGGGAAAAGGTAAGAGTCCCGCTGGATGGTCTGGTCTGGTCCACCCAGCTACAGCTCCTTCACCTGCATTTTTTCCTC
This sequence comes from Sinocyclocheilus grahami, assembly GCF_001515645.1. Lineage (NCBI taxonomy): Eukaryota > Metazoa > Chordata > Actinopteri > Cypriniformes > Cyprinidae > Sinocyclocheilus > Sinocyclocheilus grahami. The sequence goes on from NW_015506285.1 coordinate 358,343, forward strand.
CATATGGAAAATGTTGAGTCTCGTGGAGAGCGGGTGTGTGTCTGTGCCGTCTCAGGGTCTGTCTTTCTCATTATTTGTCGACAGCATGTAAATGTGTCCGTCAAGCTAAAAACCTTCAAAGGTTATTGAAGTTGCACTGGATTGATGACACTTCATGCCCTATGTTGAGACTCCTAAACAGCAGTATGATGACTTTTGACTCTGTGTTCAGTCTGGCCTTTCATTAATTACCAATGGCTCGGACAAGGTCTTACCACACTGAAGGACCTGAGGCTCTTCAGCTGTGTTGTAAGTCCTTTCAGGTCTGTCAGTGGAAATCCCAAGGTACTTCTACAAATGATCTCCATGTCACAGACATTGAGACAGATGGGGAGGGTTTTCTTCAAATTTACATTTGTGCATAGCATGTTTTAAGTTACACAAAGCAGCTTTACAGATAATAGAAACTGAAGGTAAAAAGACAGAACTGCACCTTATGGTGACAAAGAAAAGATCCCTAGGATTTTAATGTACATAAAAAATAAACTTTGGTGAGAACTTAGTGGGAAACACTCCTTCTCTTCAACCATAAAATTTCCATCATTTACCAAATTGTAAAGAACACTGGCAAATCATATAAAGTTTAGTCATGAAACTCCATGTGGTCAAAAATGCAATCTGCCCACAATTTACTATGCTAAACAAATCATCCCGAGAGTTGTCATGTCTGCACTAATGATTTCTTAACAGTAAACCCAATGTGCAAAATGCAGCCACTATTACTATAACAATTAAAGAGGGATTAGAAAGATGTTGTGCATATGCTGCAGTCTCAACTGGAAACCTAAGTGACAGTAAACATGCAAATATTCTTCCAGAATAAATGCATCTTATCTGGTGCTCTGGGACTCTGATCCCAGACTGTCTAGACAAGGGGTGTCCAATCCTGCTCCTGGATGCCCAATATCATTCAGAGTGTAGCTCCAACACACTTGCCTTGAAGCTTCAATTGATCTTAATCGGACATGAGTGATCTGCTACAATGTTCAGCGCTGCAACATTTTATGCAGTGGAAGTAGATCTAAATATATTGCTGTCACTCCAGAACCATCACGCTCTCAGTTCCTCTCTGGTGGATTAAGCCAAATCCACCCCAACTGATGAGATCTCCACAACTTTCAAGAAGCAGCTGAACACACACCTCTTCTGCAAGCAGTCAACCACTCCACAACCTTAAAACTATGCACTTACACACTCCGATTTACAATAAAAACATAGGCTAAATAACTTCTCTGCATTTCCCCTTTTCTCTAGATTGCTTCCTAATCTAGTTGTCAAATAATCATGGTGTTGTATATGACGAATATTGTTGGACCGTTGACGAACTGCTTTTGTTCCTCTTTTGGAAGTTGCTTTGGATAGAAGCATCTACCAAATGCATGAATGAAAATGTAAACTACACATGGCTAATGGGACCTTATTTTAAAGTGTCCCCGGTGTTTAAGTGTTAACTAAAATCTCTAATCTGAATGGCATGCAAACGGAGCACAAGCAGAGCATATTTATTTCGGCACTTGCGTTAATAGTATTTTGCCCATATGAGCACATAGCTATTTAGAGCTTCAGCACTGAGCCCTTTTTTACTGTTTCAATTCTCATGTAAATTCAAGGACAAACAACCCATCTGCAATAATTCTCAAATGCCAACTCTTTATAACAATTTTTTTTAACCACAGTCGTTCTTACAGGAGCTGTATCCCAGAAATCACTTTATTTTCGGTAAAGACCTGCAGATAAAAAAAATCAGGGTGCTAACCAAGGCTATCTGCTCACTGTATTAACAGCGGTCTGAAATCAATACAGGCCTATCCCTCGACACTCCGCCAGCTGTTCTTTGAGGAGTATCGATCTCCCCAAATGTAGGGGTCTGGAAGCCTCTTCCTCTGGTGGGAATGACCGTCTCTGGGCTGTCTAAACACACGAGCACACCGAGCGAGACAGCAAGGAACCTCGGAAGAGGCCGATGTGTGACTTGATGCTATCAATAAAAGCGCCTGCCGCTACAGACTGGAGTCACGACCCGCCGCTGTCACACAGACTCGCCGCAGCGGAGAGCCTCTCTCTAGGATGCCAACACTCAATATCTCGCTGGTAGGTCTGCCCTCTCCATCCATACTGCTTAATGTCTTGCTGTTGTCATTGTGTGTTTTATGCCCTCTGGACTCGAGAAAGTGCATGCTGGCACTTTTCTTCACTGGCATTAGCATCAAACAAAAAGATGGACTGTATGCATGATTTCAAACTACAGCAAAAACTACAAATGAACACATATACAACAAAAATGTATATTACCAGAGATGGGCTAATCTTTTTATTGCCCAACGTGGTGGCTGTAGAAAATGAACTCCCACCTTTCAGTTGAAAGAAAACACACATGCATTTTTTTTACCTTGATTTAAACTAAGGGAACAGCCATTTGGGATGCCATTGGTTGTCCAGGAGCAGGATTGGACACTTAGTAAGTAACTTTGCAACCACATGTCAACCAGCAGTCACTGGAGTAATGATTTTTTAAAACCCTTTTTTTATATATCGATATCTGTATTTTTTTACTCCCTAATATCGGTCTCAGCATCTGCCCCCAAAAAACCCATATCGGTCAGGGCTCTAAACCCTACCACTGCTTAATATCTGCTCACACTTAATTATAATGGTCCCCCAACAGACAAGTAACTTTGCAGCTACATGTTAACTTGTTCTACTAACCTAACCATCTACTAATACTCTAATGAGAATTAGTTGACATGCAACTGCAAAGTTATTTATAGTTATTATAATGTCTAAAGTGGACTACTGAAGTAAAGTGTAACCAGTGAACTAGTTGACAATAAACTGGAGTTGGGTTGGTAGCACTTTATTTTACGGTCCTGTTCTGCATGTTATAGTAATTACAATAACTGGGTAATAACTAGGTTTATGTTATGTAAACATTATGTACTCTATTCTACATTGTTTGCTTCAAATATCTTCTAAGTCTAGATATTTTAGTGCACTATAGTGTAGTGTAATAAAATCTAAGAAATCATCTTTACAATTCTCTGGTTAGTTATTATATACAAATTAACTTATAGCTTCTATTCCAGATTATCATGTTTTTCTATAAAACAAAAAGAAGCATTTACTATGCCAAGCCAAGACATTTGTAATGTGACACACTGCATTCATTCAAGAGCCACAATCACAGACATTTGGATTTATTGCAGTTCATCACAGAGACGGTTTGCTGGCAGATTTAGTAGCAGTAAATAGCACAAGCGGCCTCGGGAATGAACACAGCCTAGCTGTATTACGCTATTCTTTGAGCAGAATAGTGCACTGGAGATCGCTAAACTCCAAGCTTGCCAGTGTTTTCAGAACACCAAAGCTTTTTTCACAGTGGAGAGAGAGCGGTTGCCAGGTTAGTGAAATTATAATACACGAATATAAAATACAATACACTATTACTTCTATAAATAAAGCTATTAAAGGGATAGTTTCCCTAAAATAAAAATGTGGTCATTCATCTCAAGTTGTCTGTATGATTTTCTTTATTCTGTTGAACATAAAATACGATTCTGAATAAAGTTGGTAACCAAACAGCTGATGGTAGCCATTGACTTCCACAGTATTTTTGGAATTATGGACTGACACTAAACTAAGCAAAAATAATGTTTGTAAGCACTCATTTATCCAAACTGACTTACACAAGTTCACAACTTACAGCCACAAAACCCCTGAAATAACATGAAGTTTGGTGATCAGGGATCCAGATTCTTCATGACAGTACAATCAACTGATAAAGAGAAAATAAAATCTGTTATATCCGCCATTTACAATTATTAACAACCATCAATGTCTTATTTCAAGGTATCATCTGAAAAAAGCTCATGTTGTGAGGTCTTCAGACACGCACATCCTGACAGTGTGTCATCTAACAGTGACGACAAAAACAAGACTGAGAACACAAGACTGAGAACACAAGACTGAGAACACAAGACTGAGAACACACTGCAGCTGGATCATGATGGATTGGCAGAGCAGCTCGTCACTGATTGGATGACAGCGATGAGAGTCAGCCAATCGCAGGACTCCCTCCATTCATGCTGTTCTCAGAGCATATGAAACATCTCCAGGCATTTCAGTTTTTCTCTGAAGACTTTTCCTCATAACTGAGACTATTTTTTTAATTGTCAATTTTTTAGCATATTCTTCAAATAACTTTGCAAATTAACCACTGGGATTAATCCTATATCTGTATGGTTTTGTTAAAGGTCTGCCCCAACTATGTTTAATCTGTGTCCCTGCAGCACAAAAGCAGTGTTGAGTCGCTGGGGGATATTTGTAGCAATAGCCAACAATACATTGTATGGGTCACAATTATACATTTCTCTTTTATGCCAAAAATCATTAGGATATTAAGTAAAGATCATGTTCCATGAACATATTTAGTAAATCTCCTACCGTAAATATATCAAAACTTAATGTTTGATTAGTAATATGCATTGCTAAGAACTTCATTTGAACAACTTTAAAGATGATTTTCTCAATATTTAGATTTTTTTGCACCCTCAGATTCCAGATTTTCTAATAGTTGTATCTCAGCCAAATATTGTCCTCCTATCCTAACAAACCATACATCAATGAAAGGCTTATTCAGCTTTCAGATGATGTATAAATCTCAATTAAAAAAAAGACTGGTTTTGTGGTCCAGGGTCACATATGAATGCAAAGAAAAAGAAAGTAAAAATCCTAAGAATAGATTCAGTAACTATACCATATATACACACACATGCATTACATACGGTAGTCCCTCCACACAAATAGCTCTGTTGGCTGTAGAAAGACAGCTGTTGGCCTCTGCTACAGTCAAGACAGATGAGATTGTGACAGCTTCCACCTCTCTCTGCTGTCTCCATGGGAGGATTATATGAAGAGTGTGTGTGTGTGTCTGTGTCTGTGAGTGTTAGTGTGTTAGTGTGTGTGTGTGTGGGGGGGGGGGTGTGGGGTAGTGTGTGTTTGTTTTGGGGGGGGTGTGTGTGTGTTTGTGTGTGTGTGTGTGTGTGTGTGTGTGTGTGTGTGTGTGTGTGTGTGTGTGTGTGTGTGTGTGTGTGTGTGTTAGCGTGTGTGTGTGTGTGTGTGTGTGTGTGTGTGTTAGCGTGTGTGTGTGTGTGTGTGTGTGTGTGTGTGTTAGCGTGTGTGTGTGTGTGTGTGTGTGTGTGTGTGTTAGCGTGTGTGTGTGTGTGTGTGTGTGTGTGTGTGTGTGTGTGTGTGTGTTAGCGTGTGTGTGTGTGTCATACTGTGTAAACTTGAGGCAAGAGATCCAGGCTTGGGGAAGATAAAGACCTCTCGCTAGAATGTAAACATTCTGTGAAGTGGTGCTGGGGTCAGCGGCTGTCATACACACACACACACACACACACACACACGCGGGTCAGGGTTAAGCAGCGTTCTCTTTAAGGGCTGCTTTCCCTCTTAACCCCCTCGGAGGGCAGAACGTCAGTGCAACACAGTGGAGAAAGACATCTAATAAAGTGTACTGCAGTGCGGGAATGAAGACGCGTCAGAGATCAGCCTGCACACATACAGACACTCAGAGTTCACTTCTATGTCTGTGTCAGAAACATTTCAGAGTTAAGCCAAAAGTTTACATCGCCTGTCTGTGTTACGCTACATTTCATGGACAGCATGAGTGACGTCATGTTCGATGCTTGACGTAATGGTTAGGGTTGTGCTGATAGACGGTAGTATCGTGTATCGACGATGGTCAGAGAAATCGCCAGAAATACGATTATTATTATTTTCAGGCTAATGATACTGTCTAATTAATATTAGGGTTTATTTGTTCCATCATATTTTTTTACAGTGTTGCGCTATAACCAATCACACACGATTCTGTTGAGTTAATGAACGCAATGGCCAATCAGAGGCGTTCAGATGAGTCATCGCTGAAATAGCTGGGTTTTGTTGTTTATTGCGCGTGCAGACTCGCAAATTCTTTCATCATAAACAACAAAGTGCAGATGTACATGCAATGTAAGTATAAGAGATGTATTCATCATACAGTGTAGATAGCTTCACTGATTATAACGGGAGTGTTCTTTAAACTGCATAAACTCGCACTAGACTGAAGTCAGTGATGATGTTCTTTGGTAATGTAAATGTTCTTTGCTTGTTTTCTGTAGCTGCTTTCTGAATAACAGGAAATGTAAGCATTATAATTAATAACTTTACAATGTTTCTATTAAATTGTAATTATGTTAAATACAAATTCAGCCATATTAAAAACATTAGGCTGCTTTTAGCCTTGTGTTGGAGTTGGTTCACTCTTCGGCAATGAAACTAAATAAGTAAATAAATTAGCAGGATCGGTATCGGCGACTTCACAGGCTGAGGATAGGATGATATGACAATTGAACATATCACCAAACACTAATGATTGAATATTCAAACAGAAGGTCCACTAGGTGGCAGCATTCACAGCTGGAAACTATGAATAAAAAGAGACAAACAACAACAAAATGTCAATCCAGTATACTTTTAAAGACTTGCACACCCAAAACAATGTTACAGAGAGAAAGCTCAAAGTGACCCTAACGAGGGGTTTAACTGGGCCGGTACAATGTTCTAGCATGCTCGAATGAAAAGGTAAACAAAGTCCAAAAAGTCCACTACCACATATAGAATCCAAACCAATTCCTACAAAATAGCAAAGCTATTATTTTCATTCAGGACACTATGTGTGTAACATTAAGTGTGCAGTAGTATCTATATGCAGAATTACTTATTGTGCAATTTTGTTCATATACAATTTTACAACCTGAACTAACCTTGTAATGTCATAAAAAGGTCATTATCTGATATCCTAAGGCTTACTGTTTGCGGGAATATGAATTAATATGAAAAACTTCCATCGTTTACAGGTGGAGTCCAGTTATCAGTCGCCATACTGGAATGATGAAACTCCTCATTGAGCACTAATCAAGGAGCATTACACAGCCAAAACACTAAGTTACGATTCTTAAGACAATGTAGTAAGATTAACATGATTGAAAACTCACACCTTACCGGTTAAAGAAAACATTAAAGTGAAAAGAAACAGTAACAACCCCACATCCCTATCGCCAGAACCCATTGGGAATGGCCTATTTCAAGCTATCACATCTATCATTCAACTGCACATTGGTCTACTATACAAAAAACAGTTTCAGGTTTACACTGTTCAATGCCCCAAAAAATCCCATTGTTCTTTGTTATCCCTGGTTAGCCATCCATAATCCCAACATTCCTTGGACCGAAGGAGAACTCTGCCAATGCTCAATGCTTTCCACAACTGCCATGCTGCAATAATCACACGGAACCTTATTAACTCACAACTGTTTAGCTACCTTTGTAATCAAGATCTCTCAGTGGCCTTCAGTAAAAACAAAGCTTCAGAACGTCCTCCACACACAAACAAACCATGGGATTGCCCCATTGATCTACTGCCAGGTACTACCTTTGCCAAGAGCAAAGTATACCCCTCACCGATGGGAGAATATATTGAAGCACTCAAGACTGGTTTTACATTACTACCAGGGTTTTTCTCAAATAAGAAAAGGCTGCTATCTTCGATCCTTTATGTATGAAATCCTGAAAGACCTCCTGAATCATTATGTCACCGTTTACAATGATACAACAATCTCTTATATTCCCACTCCGAGTAGGAACACACTTAAGTCCACCAATTCTTACAGTGTCTTATTTCACACCAACTGTATGTCAAACCAGAAAAATGTGAATTCCACAAAACCACCCTCTTCTTCCTGGGCCATGTTCTTAACCCCAGGGGTGTAGAAATGGATCAAACAAAAAAAGTATCAAAAAACGATAACGATTCTTAGGATTCACAAACTATAGGCGATTACAGTTCGGTTGCCAGTCCCCTGACCTCCCTGCTAAAAGGCAAGCCCAAGACATTACAGTTGATCCAAGCCACTAATACATCTTTCCATGGAGCCAAGCTTTAACCTTGTGCCTTCTATTCCCGTAAACTGCCGAACTTAACTATCATACTGGAGACTACTGTATTATCATTCAAGGCTATTATCATTCAAGGCACATTCAAAATTATGCATCTGTTTAAAATACAAAAAAAACAAAAAAATAATATGAGTGAATGACACCACAAAAACACACAAAAAAAGTCCAGTCTGGTCAACTGACACAAGTGAAAGCTTTAGTTCCCCATGTCATTTCTACAAAGAGTTCATCTTTTCTGGGATGGTATATACAATCACACGCTTATCGCAACGTCTGAGATTGATGAAAGCACAGGTGGTAGTCAGCACTTATGTTTGAAAAATCCTTTCTGTTCGTTTAGTCTGCCTATGAGGATCAGCTGCGTGTGCACATCTAGAAGAACTTTGATGTGTGTAAGAGGCAGCGATCCTGTTATTTTTAGATAAGAAAAGGCGACATTAAATGCTCTGTTGGCCAGTGCCTTGGTTGGGGATATTTGTACGAGCACATTTGTTTGACTTCATGTCACAGATTGTTTATTAAGTATCTCTGCACTAATACGCTTGACATTTTTCAATTTCTTCATAAGACTCTTACGATTAAGTCCTAAAAATGAACCCATTTAATTCACTTGTACTGTCCTGCACAGTGCAAATAAATCTCAGGCATCGCAAATCAAGAGCATCAGTTCGACTCTAAACGCTCTTATAAACAAAGCAGAGGGAAAGTCTTCAGTGCGCTCGGTGAGGCCGTGGACATGTTCATCATAACATTGGCTCTCATAGTAATATACACACAGCCTCTTGTGTAGAGGGAGGCGTTTATACTCTTGTGATCAAAGTGCTTAAGTGGTGCATAACAACATCTATTCTGCTCCCATGTCTCTCTCTGTATTAAAGGCTCCGATCGCCAGGGTGATGCTTCTGTGTATCCCATACAACACACTTAACAAGTACTTAAAGCTTCTGCGTTGATGTACGCGATCTGAAATATGACAGTGGTTGAATGGATGCAACTACGACCAGCTCTTAGACCATCTTTGTTATCTGACTCGATGGACAGTAAGTAGATCCTCAGGGCAAAAATAACAGCATCTGCATTTTGTCAGACTTATCTGTCCTTCAGCATTTGCGTCGCTCAGACTTCAGGATCCCACCAACACTATTTTGGTCTCCAGCCTTGCAGTAATCTTCATATGTGGAAAAACCAGACAGTAGCCAATCATTTAAAAGGTAATATCACCATTTTAAAATTCGAATCCTTTCCAATTCCATTTGTAAATTCATAAACTGGACAAATTTCACATTTCAATCTCAAGTGAATAAAGCAGCACCTTATTTCTTTAGGAAGAACAAAGTACAATAATTGCTGTTTATTTGATTTGTTTACATGTTTTCGTGTTGTTATTTTTGTTAATTGTTTGAATATGGTTGTATTATTTTTACATTGTATTACTTGTGTTACTTTTATATGCATAGTTGATTTGCTTAAGGTTGTGTTCATTAAAACCTAGACTAAGGAATATGGTTCCATCTTTAATGTTAATGTTATTTCATTATGCACATAAAAACTGCATAGTTTTGTTGTTGCTCTGTTTTTAACTGTTATTGTTGACAAAACAGCAAAAAAAATACAAAATTGCTTGTAATATTGCTTAACTATCATATAACAACTTTTGTCCCTTATCTTGAATTTCAGTTATATTCTACCTGCATTCTTATTTGGATACAAAGCATGTACTCAAGGTATTTTTTAAATTTGTTTTTATTTCAGCATAACAGTGGAAACATCCTGTATTTTCTAATAATATTACCAAGGGGCAACATGTATATTGAAAATAGCAGAGGACCTAGGACAGCTCCTTTAATTTGTTTTTATTTCAGCATAACAGTGGAAACTAATCCTGTATTTTCTAATAATATTACCAAGGGGCAACATGTATATTGAAAATAGCAGAGGACCTAGGACAGATCCTTGTGGCACTCCATATTTTACTGGTGATAATTGAGATGACTCCCCATTTAAATGAACAAGGTGGTAGCGATCGGACAGGTAGGATCTAAACCATCTTAAAGCCTGCCCTTGGATACCTGTATAGTTTTGTAATCGATCTATGAGTATGAGTATGAGTCATGATCTATAGTGTCGAACGTGAAAGTGTTCGACACTATAGTGTCGAATATGGTTCCATCTTTAAAGTTAATGTTATTTCATTATGCACATAAAAATGGCATCGTTTTGTTGTTGTTTGGCTCTGTTTTTAACTGTTATTGTTGACAAAACAGCAAAAAAATACAAAATTGCTTGTGATATTGCTTAACTATCATATGACAATTTTGCCCCTTATCTTGAATTTCAGTTATATTCTAACTACATTCTTATTAGGCTACAAAGCATGTACTCTCAAGGTATGTTTTTATTTTATTTATTTATTTTTTTTAGTTAGAGACGATCTCTGCTTCCACATCATTAAAACAACAATTACAGTAATATACTACATATGGCACACCCCTACTCTACAGGCCAATTGCAAAAAGTCCAAAGAACAACTGTTTAGCTGAAGTTGGTCCACAACAGGTGCAAAAGAGTCAAAGCAACTAAAAGTCTGCCCTGTGTGCAACAGATATCAATCCAGGGCATAAAACATGGACAAACATTAGCTGAGTTTCAGTGTGACAAGGTGAAAAATGGAGTCTCACACCAGCCGCTGATAGTTCCACTCCAGTGGACTATTGATTCTGTGGTGGGACAAGCAAAAGAGTGACGTCTCAGGGGAGCTGGTGGCACTTTAACAGGCCCTCTGGAGTACGACAAAGACTGTCATCCCAACAGTGTGAGGAGACGGCCATGCGAACCAGCGCTTATTAAATTGAGACAATAGTCTGAGATGGATGGACTTGTGTCCCAGGACAACTTTCACTTAGGCTGGAGATCCTGCTTCACTGGATCCATTCCCAAGGCTTCAAGTACAGGTCTGCAGCGAGGTGGTGTGGATGAGGGCACTCAAGCACAGGGACCTAGAAGTCAGCAGTACACTGGAAATCAATATACAAGACAGCTTTTATTAACTATGGCAGCTGCAAGCAAGTCCCCATTCAAGTTCCACTGGAGCATGTCCTGAGGTGTTATTCTCATGTTGATTCTACATTTACAATGCGACATACTCTCCTAACAGATGAATTAAAGGTCTTGATGGCAATTTTGGTCAGCGAGTTTCAGCATGCAAAGGCAAAACATTTAAATCAAGAGCCTGATGAACATGCAAAGACACTCAAATCTAAACATTATGACTTCTACTAGAGTTGTGCCGATAGGCGATAGTATCGACAATAGTCAGAGATATCGCTTGTGGCTGATGCCACTGACTGTAATAATGATTATTATTATTATTATTATCAGGCTCGTAATTATTATTTGTTCCATCATATTTCTTTTTCCGCGTTTTTACAGTGTTGAAAATTATAAGCAATCCAAATCAATGGCCAAACGGCCAATCAGAGGCGTTCAGATGAGTCATCGCTGTTGTTTTGCTGTTCAATGTTGTTCTCTCGCGAATTCTCTCATCATAAACAACGAAGTCTTAAAGTGTTAAGTGTTATAAACAACGCTAGACTGAAGTCACTGATGATGTTCTTTGGTAACGTAAATTTTCTTTGCTCGTTTTCTGTAGCTGCTTTCTGAATAACTGAGGAAATGTAAGCATTATACTTAGTAACTTACAATTTTTCTATTAAATTGTTATCATATCAAATACAAATTCAGTCATATTAAACATTTTAGATTTTAGCCTTACGCTAGAGTTGGTTCACTTTCCGGCAAAGCAACTAAGTAATTAAACAATTAAAGAAATTAGCACAATAATATCGTGTATCGGCAATCTCACAGGCTGACGATATGACAATTGAGCATATCGTCCAACACTAACTATTAGTGTTTTGGGGCTAATTGGCCGACTTGGGCCCACTAGACAGTCATATGTCCCATTGAAAGATGTGGTAGATCATTCCAGCAGAACAAGAGTCCATGTGACAGGCCACTGGAAGGAAGAGACATCAATGAAATCAAGATGTGTCAAGACAATGCGGGTCAGATGCCATTAATGGTCAACATAGACACACACACACACCCCAATACAGACACACACACACACATACACTCTCTCTCACACACACACACACACACTCTCTCTCACACACACACACACACACACACACACACAGACACACACACACACTCTCTCTCACACACACCAACATAGACACACACACACACCCCAATACAGACACACACACACACTCACACACACTCTCACACACACACTCTCACACCCACACACACACACACCAACACACACACACACACACACACACACACACCCCAATACAGACACACAATCTCTCTCTCTCTCTCACACACACACACACACACACCAACACAGACACACACACACACCCCAACACAGACACACACACACCCCAATACAGACACACACACATACTCTCTCACACACACACACACATACACACACTCTCACACACACCCACACACCCACATACACACACACACCCACATACACACACACACTCACACAAACACAGTCTGCATGGCACCAGACAGCAGCGAACAGTTGAATAGGATGTGTGAGATCCCCCTGCTGCCAAGAGGCGGGCAGAAGGAGGAAACAAACCCCTGCTAATGGAGACATAACATGCTCACCGGAGCAGAAACTCAAACAAACAATTAATGGGCTCCTCACGCTGCTGTTCTGACTGCCATCTCCAAGAGCATCGCCGGAGATCCAAGAGCATGTGAGCCGACTGCATTTTAGAACTAACGAAACCAATGCATGAACAAAAACTGTAATATCAGAGAAATCTAGTTAGCATACTTTCTTTGAAATGCCAAACGGATAGCCATGCAACTCATCTGGAGCAATGAGGAGAAGCTGCGTTTTCTCAATCGGAACATATGAAGGGAGACGGCAGACTGCTGTTGTCTGCACGAGGCTTTAAGATAAAAGGGGCGATCTATACGCAGACTCCAAGTCTCACAAATCCCTCATGAATCTCCAAGTCACTTTGCTGCACTCGGATGGAAGATGTGACCTAATGAAGCAACAATGGCACAGGCAAAATGGGATTTGAGCTGAGGTTATTAGGCCAGAGCTCAAGCCCCAGACCCCGATTAAGACGGAGGACCCTTTGAAAGCACATCAGCCGCAGAAGCAGATCTGAGATCAGCGCCGCTCCTGACATCGCACTGACCGAGATGAGCAGACGGTGGATGATCTCAGATGATCTCGGGGCAAGTTCAACCAGAGTGCACTACACCCCGCCTCCGATTGTATCACATGGCGTCGCGTAACACTACACTCGACCGTGATTCTGCTGGCCGCGCTTCCTTCCTCTAAGTTTCTTTGTCAAATTCGATATGGTGAAGAATTTATAGACATGGTTTCCATAATCCATGAATTCTACTTGATCAGAAACCCCCTGGCAAATATGAAACTGATTGAACAATCACTAATCCCACTATAGCTTCCAAGTACGTGTGAGCGAAAAGACAACAAATCCCTCGTGAAGTATTGCTGAGGCTCAAACATGACGCTAGCAATGCCAATGTCATGGATTTGATTTCCAGGGAACGCATGAACTGATACAATGTGTACCTTGAATATAGGGCCCTATGAAATCCGTTTTATTTTTTCCCAAATTCCATTTTATTGGAATTGGAATTCACTATAGCATCTATAAAGACAGCCTTCGTGCTTTCAATGTGGAACTAGCCTCAAACCTTCTTCTCAAACCTTATAAACAGTAACTTAAACAACACTCGCACTCTTTTTGCTACTGTTGAGAGACTGACAAACCCCCCCAAGTCAGATTCCCAGTGAAATGCTCTCCGACAGCAAATGCAATGAGTTTGCTTCCTTCTTTTCTGAGAAGATCAATAGGTGCTAAAACATTAGCCATATTTAAATGCAGATTCAAATCTCATCTGTTTAGCTGTGCATTTATTGAATGAGCACTGTGCTACGTCCGAACTGATTGCACTATATTGTATGTATAATCATTTTCTATTCTTAGCCGTTTTAAATTCATTTTAAACCTCTTAAATACATTTTTAAATCATTTTAAACGTTTTTAAATTCCTTGTTTTATTGTTGTGATAATTTTTTTTATTATTATAATTTTTTATTTTATGTAAAGCACTTTGAATTACCATTCTGTATGAAATGTACTATATAAATAAAAATAAAAATAAATTTTTTCCATTTGAATTTTTCTGGACTCTTTTTTTTATTTGCTAAATTACATTTTTTTAAACCAAAAAGCATGTCTAATTAATTAAAATCATGAAACGTATACAATTTAACATCAGTTTATTAAAGGTTTAGGGCCCTACGAAATGTTTTATTTTTTTCTCACCTTCCGTTTTATTGTTACCAAATTCTGCTTAAGCATTGCTAATTATTTGAATGCATAAAAACAACTTAAATTATTAAAGTTTATTTTTACAATGGCCCTATGATTTTTTTCCCCCTCAGAAGTTCTGTGTTTTGTATTTACATTTTTCTGGTTATCAAATGAAGCCATAAAACATCAATTTAATTTATCTTTTAATCAAATGAAAATTAAACAAACTTTATTTTTGGCAAACAAAGTTACTATTAAAATGAAAACATAAATATTGTGTGATTATTCCTTAATAAAATAAATTGTAATAATTTTAGTAATAGCAGTAGTAGCAGTAGTATTAAATACAATAGTATATATATCTTCAAGTTAAAACAAACTTTTATTTTGATGGGTTGCCATTAATAACTTTTCATTTCTGTGGTTTCATTTTACCGTTTCCTTACTCAAAGGAAACGGTAAAATGCTCAGGAAGTGACTCTCAGAGTAGTTCTGGAGATGTTCATGTATTTATGTCCTCGTTTAGTGAGACGCTGAAATCACTGCGAGCATCATATGCGCTTGTCCATATCATGATTTGATTTAAGTGCAATGACCTACTTTAGATTAATTCATTCAAAATTTGACAAATTCCATGACATTTCTTGTTATACAGTAAATTCCGTTTTTATAACTGGATTCCGCGTTTTCCGCATCGCTCTACCTTGAATGCAATGCAAGTTGCTTTGGATAAAAGTGTCTGTCAAATGCATGAATGTAAATCAAAAAAGATCAAAGACATTTTTGGTAGAACACTTGCTTTTCAAAGGCACGATCTCTGGTGTAGCTAGAGCTTGTGTGCGGTGGAATCGGCGTAATTGTTCTCTGTGGGCCGAGTAGCTCTGATCCGGTAGCTGCCGCCAAAGTACTGCAAAAAGGGGGAGCCTCACGCTCATGTGTTTTGATTAGCAGGTAATGATCTTTGATCTAATGCGCTGACTGGGAAAGTGCGGCTCCGATAGAATTCCGGTAGATGCTCGGTCGACCTGGAGCCAGTGTCAGTTCTCATTAGGGACCGCCGTCTCCGTGACCTCCCATCCGCTCAAGCGGGGCCCCTCCTCTCAGCTGGAGAGCCCCGCGTAATGATATCAATAGCAGCAGGGGTGCAATGAATACAAATCCGCGTGCAGACTGTTCGGACAAGAATCCTGTCCCAAGCCCCCCACCAACACAAAGGGCAGATTCAGTCCTAATCCAGTGCACACGAGGACACACTGATGGACAAACTCCCTCCAGTGGCGGGTCAGTTCGAGAACTAGCATGGCGTCAAACCTCCGGGTAACCAGTGTTGGGGAGTAGCTAGTCACATGTAACTAGGGTTGCAAAAAGGTGGAAAATTTCCAGTAAATTTCGGAAACATTCCAGGATTTTTTTTGGAATATTCCAGGGATCTTTGGAAATGTACCTGAAATTTTCCACCCCTTTGCAACCCTACATGTAACTAAATTACGTAATTTAATTACAAAATGAATGTAATTGTAATCAGTTACAGTTACTGATAAAAATGTGTAATTAAATTACAGTTACTTATGAAAATGTTAACGATTACAAAGGTTACATCTGATTTTTTTTTCAAACACACTCACATACAGATTTAATTGATTTCTTTCATAAATTGCAGTGACTGCTCTAAAATATGAGACAGCAATGTTTTAGGAGTTTACGACACATTCGATAGCTTTTATTTGGATTTATGTATATGCTTTATTTTTTAAGATTAACTGTTTTTCCAAGGCATTGTTAGATGTCAGTGTTAGCTGTCATAGCTATGCAAAGATTTGATTTGTATCACAGCTATTAAACTATTTCTTGTTTTGGTTTTCAATCTGTATTTAACCTCAAAACGATCTCAAAGTAAGTCTGATTTTGAGGTAGCTGTGCTTTAAAATGAAATGATTATAATCTTAATTAAAGTCATGAAGGATTCTGAAAGTCTGACAGTAATCAGTGCTGAGTTCTACTGTAAGGTTAACCCTGCCTGCTTTACATGTACATATCTACCTCACTATGTGGAAATATTAGCATAATGCCGCTCAAATGTTCAAAGGTGAGAAAATTCTTCAGAAGAATTTTTGGAAAAACTAAATATTCTAAACTTTTCTTTAGGTTTAAAAACAAGAAGAAAATGCAGTTAAGAAGAATTTTTTTCTTAAGAATGTTTTGTGAATCTGTATTGTTTAGGAACTGTAAAATGACAGCATAAACTGATTTAAACAACTTTACAGTTCAAATAGCACAGGTTTTGACAAAATGTTTTTTTTTTTTAGAAAATTAGATCTTACAATTCAGCCTAATAAATTATAAATCTGAACAAAAACAGCAGACAGGCTGAATGTAAATGCAAAATCATTCTGACAGTAGGTGGCGCTTAAAGCAGAAACACAGCAGTTACAAACACCGCAGTATTAGGCATCATTCAAAGGTAAGACGACAACATGAAAATGTCATCAAAACCTTTCTGAAGACAATCAGTGCCCTTTAGGGTGTGTACACATGCGGAGTGTATAAATAATTCTAAATTGCACTAAAATGACAACCCTAATTAAAAGATCTCTACTGTTATACCCGTTTTAACACATGCCATTCAACTAAACATCAATACTTATTTACCAGACAGGTTATTTACTGTTGAACACTCCAGGTCAAGCATCTAAAATGCAGTGCCTCCGTTTTCCCAAATTTGTACAGCAAAGTCTTAGTTGAACTGCGTGTACTCACTGTCACCAACATAACACAACCTCCTGTGTAAGAGCGAGCGTGCCAGAAATGAGATTTCCGCCTCTGGTATTGACACAGCCGGTTTGGAAACCAACCAGAGATTCTGGTAACAAAAGCATGTTCATAGTCCTGCTAAAACGACCCCCAATTAAAGAGCCATGGTGAAGGGCCACACATCTCTGCATCCATATTACCAGCAGCAGAAACATCATAAAACGTGTCACTAGTAGACCTGTTTACAATCAGCAGTGGGGCAGAGCCGAGTCTGTCCCTAAATAAGTTATTCCTTTTCAGTGCTGTTACTGGAAAAATGTCTAATGGTTTCAGCTGAAAGCCTCATTTAAACATGTCTGTCTGTGTGTGTATATTATATGAAACTTTTGAACAAAATGAAGGTGTACATTTTTCTTGTGTTGCCTAAATATCATATTTCTTCATTTAGTGCTGCCCTTCAGAAGCTACAGAAGATACTTTCATGTTTCCCAAAATTTACCCTGATCTGCAAAGTTTTCGCCCCCGGCTCTTAATGCGTGGTTTTTCCTTCCGGAGCATCTGTGAGCGTTTGAAGCTTCAGTAATAGTTGCATACGAGTCCCTCAGTTGTCCTCAGTGTGAAAAGGTGGCTCTCAAAATCATACAGTCATTGTTGGAAAGGGTTCAAATACACAAAAATGCTGAAAAAACAAAGAATTAGTGGGAGCTGAGGGGTTTTTCTGAAGAACCGCAGGAAGTTTAACTGTTCAGGACAAACAAGGGACTCGTGAACAACTATCACTAAACACAAAAACAGCTGTGGATCATTCGGGTAACAACACAGTATTACGAATCAATAAACTTTAAACTTTTGAACGTGGTCATTTTTATAAATTGAACTATTATTTTCTCTTGTGGACTATATGTAAACATCTTTCATGTGAAATATCTTATTCAGGTCAGAACTAAAAAAAAAAAAACATGCATTTTGTATGATCCGTCTTATTTATCCAGATTCTGCAAGGTGTATGTAAACTTCTGGATTTAACTGCATATGTGAGTGTGAGTGTGAGTGTGTGTGTGTGTGTGTGTGTGTGTGGGTGTGTGTGTGTGTGTGTGCGTATGTGTGTGTGAGAGTGTGTGTGAGTGTGAGTTTG
>NW_015506285.1:376710-401517 GCF_001515645.1 Sinocyclocheilus grahami
TGTGTGTGAGAGAGAGAGAGAGAGAGAGAGAGAGTGTGTGTGTGTGTGAGTGTGTGTGTGTACGAACTGTAAAAAATCAAAAGTTGAGAAAACTTAAAAGTTTAAGGCAACCAGTTTAAGGAGATTTTTTGAGTTTTCTTAACTTCTTGTATTCAGTTCATACAGCAAAAAGTCAAAAATCTCCTTAAGCTGGTTGCCTTAAACTTTTAAATTTTCCCAACTTTTTGATTTTTTACAGTGTGTGTGTGTGTGTGTGTGTTTCTACACATGCATATATTTTACCTTAGAATCTTAGAAAAAATGCATATTGAGATGTAAGGATTGAAATGATTACTATTACAAAACGGAATAGAATCTGCAAAACTGTTACAATTCACTTCTAAAAGCAGGTATTTGTTTTCTGTAATGGAGTTTTCATTGATTCATGTATTTCATGCATCTTCAGGAAACACAACCGTCAGACAGATAGCTGCCAAAACCTTCAGAACGGCTGCGGCATGTTTGCAAAAAGCTGCAACTCATAAATAAACGAACTGTCTGCTAGTTCATAATTATAGCCAAATACTCTATACTCATCATGCAACACATTGTTCATCAAAAACTCTACATTCATTACATTAAGTTTGCTTGTAGAGTGCCAACAAGAGTTTCTGCAAACAGCAGAATCATGTAACATGCATAAAAAAATGCATTCTAGGATCATCAAAATCTCATTTACACTTTTTCCTTTTAAATTACTTTTTAATTAAATGAGATGGCAAAAGCACAATTACACCCATGGGGTTGTTTGGTCTCGTGACTCTCGTCCCAAAAATAAAAATTGAAGCCACAATTTCGGGGTCATTTGTCACTCCCCTGGGACGAGTTAAAGGCTGCACGACCCTTCTTTTGCCGATTGCCATTAAAAATGAACCAAGCTGCATGTAATCGCTTTCGAACAGGCCTGCTGGATGTGAACAGGGGTGTGAGGATGTCACACTCCTCCGACAGAGAGCTTTTTGTACAAGTACAGCGCAAATGCATTAGCATGAATTAAACGTATCCTCTTAACCCTGCACGAATAATACATCAGAGGCGTGGTTCACTGTGGCTCTGTTATTGGGACTTACACAAGGAGACAATTCACTCCAAAAAACAACCAGAAAAAAAGTAGTTGCCAATCCTTGCGTATTCAAGGCACCGTGAGATGAAAATAGACCCCATTTACTTTCCCAAAACATGTTATTGGCCTTATAAACCAATCAGTTTTTGGAAAGAGTGATGATGTTTGTGTGGGCGGAGCCTATCTGGTAGCAGAACATGAGTTTTCAAGTAGCAGTCTATGGAAGCCATGGAATAAAAGAATGAAAAAAAGTTACATTTGAGTTTATGTTTCAAAATTCCATCATTCTGAAAGGATTGCAGCATGTTGACACGGTGCCAACAGCAGCACTTCAACTGAAAAGCCAAACCCAAAAATGCTGTAGAACAGTGTTATCAGTGAGCCATTAGAGCCTTTGAAGTGGCTGGGGAAAGATTCTCATCCATTACACTGCGGCCCAGAGTTTGGGTCCCGTCAAGGAGAAAGCGGTCCACAGAGGACGCCTGTTCTTTGTCTCCTATCATCCCCGACTCAGAGTTTCGCTAACACACGCCACACGGCCGCGGAGTAACTCGCTGCAGATTTCAGCTTTTGCAGCTCCACCAGGTTCATCCTCGTGTCTGTCTGATCCATGCTGGCCAGATTTGGAGCACGATAACTCACATCCTGACAGCGTTTGATGTCGGAGTGCCTCGAGAGTTGGCCTTATGTTGTATGATGCCATACGAGCATTGTAATACGTAAGGCTGGAACAGCTAATGAGCTGATACGAGGCATGTGTTGGATTCTTCCCAGCGCTCCTCAGACCCACCGCACGAATCTCAGACTTAACGTTTGCCTGAGAAGCTGCGTTAACAGATCATTAACAATTAACGAAGCCTGGCGATGCGTCTGTCGTGTCTGCAGGAGTGTGGGCAGATGTGCTGCTGGCAGACGCAGGGATGCATGCCCCCTGTACACACTCGTGGACGCTTTAAAAATGAAACAGGATTAACTGTGAATGCGCCGGGATGACGCTTTTACAGGTTTGGGACCTTTTACGGACCAAAGTGGGCAAAGTGAGGAAGACGAGGCATTTAATCATGACGCATCGGATGTTTTCTTCTCTACAGTCCTGTCTAATTTTCACCTCACCCCTGGAGGATTTTCCAAACACGCTCTCTGCCCATCTGCCACCCCTCCACAATCCTTAGGGAGAAGCCCTCAAAAATAAAACTACAAAAACTAAATATTTGATCATTTAAAAAAAATAGCCTAAACAACACACTGCACATCTATGCCTATCATCCAATATAAAGCATATAGTGACCTCATATTGACCCGACTCATTTTTTTTTCCAGTTTAGGGGACATTTGAGTCCCAAATGTGAATTACTTTTAACTACATAAAAACCCATATTAGACCAATAATTCCCCTAAACGTTGTTCAAACTAGTCAAACACAGTTGCCTTAAAGAACTCCATACTGATAGCAATACTGATGAAATTTGTGTTTCCCAGCATATTACAGATCGTTTAGGCTTCTGTTATTGTTTTGTCATCTTTATGCATTTGTTGATTGTCACAATATTTGAGGTTTGTGTTGAGGTGAATGTAAGGTACAACTTAAAAAAACTAAATCCTGGATATATTTGTTTATTAAGGCGATTCCTCCTTCAGAAAAATTAAGAAAACATTGTTCACTTCACGTCAGCTATCCTGTAAAACTACATATATGGTTATCAAAATGAATTGTTTTGGAAATCTTCAGTAAGAAGTAGAAGAAACTGTAGTCGCCTCCACAAATATCGGCCAAATGATGCATTTTACATTCAGTGAACAAACAAATTGACAATCACTGAAAAAAAAAATACTCTAGTGCAGTGGACCTCATCCAGGGGCCCGGGGCCCACCAGAACCAGAACCACCAAAACCTTTATATATGAAGAAATCTAATTTCAAAAGTGTAAAAGTGCTGTGTTGAGGTGAATGTAAGGTACAACTTAAAAAACTAAATCCTGGATATATTTGTTTATTAAGGCGATTCCTCCTTCAGAAAAATTAAGAAAACATTGTTCACTTCACGTCAGCTATCCTGTAAAACTACATATATGGTTATCAAAATGAATTGTTTTGGAAATCTTCAGTAAGAAGTAGAAGAAACTGTAGTCGCCTCCACAAATATCGGCCAAATGATGCATTTTACATTCAGTGAACAAACAAATTGACAATCACTGAAAAAAAAAATACTCTAGTGCAGTGGACCTCATCCAGGGGCCCGGGGCCCACCAGAACCAGAACCACCAAAACCTTTATATATGAAGAAATCTAATTTCAAAAGTGTAAAAGTGCAGATTAATAAAATCGTGAAACACCATTCACATTTTATAACGAATTTGCATTTTACTAGTAAAGCCAAGATCTAAAATGTATCGTAAAAAAAAAAGTTTTTTAATTAAACTGAAAAAAATCATGTCAATTCATCAGTTAAAAAGAAGAGTACTCAGTTCCTAAAACTTCCTGAAACCTTTTGAACGATTACATTTAATTATTTTAATTTGAATAATTATCATAGATTTTTTTTTGTTTTTTTTGTGAGTGTCCATAGATTGTTTTGAAGACAAAACCAATGCTAGGGACACTTTGAATATTGCTACGGACAATAAGAGGACCTTGGAGTCCAAAAGGTTCAGAACTGCTGATCTAGTCCATTTCTAAGGGCCGACACTTCCACGAATCAAATGCGAGTCATTCAGAGAGTGCCATTTTCTAGAGCATTTACTTCAAAAATCAGAGACACAGAAACGTATGTTCAGATTTACAAATAAAGCTTGATATAATGAGTGCGCTCCCCTACAACTTGTCAAGTCACTGTTATTTATACAGCGCTTTTAACAATACAGATCGTGTCAAAGCAGCTTTACAGTATTAATTAGGAAAATCGTGTGTCAGTAATGCAAAAGGACAATAGTAAACACTCATTTTTCAGTTCAAGTTAATGTCATCGTCCAGCTCGGCAGTATCTGTGCAATCAAGTCCACGATATCGCTGGATATTAAGTGTCCACAACTAAGCAAGCCAGAGGAACCAAACCTCCATCGCTGACAGAATGGAGAAAAAACTTGTTTTGATGTCTTTCAAGTCTTATTTCGCACCGTGGCAACAGTGCCACATTGCTGTCATCCTCTATTACAAAATCTATTTAAATAGTTTCTACCGTCTGAAAACGGTGTCGCATCAAAGCAGATGAACCCTTCGTCCGGCCTTCCTTTCCTGAAACTATGAGATTGAATTCATGACCCTTGGGCGATTTGTCCAGTGGTCAGCGCTCTCACGGACTGGCTGGAGAACTGACCTCTCGTCTTTGAAGTGTCTGCCCTGGATGCAGAGGTAATAAGCCACTCCAGTAAATTAGCATCAAAAGACAGACGGATGATACAGACGTCCAGCACTAATGATCCACAGATCAATGAATAACCCGTCTCAGTGATGAACAGACTCTCTCCTGGTGTTCATCTCTACTGCAGTGCGCTAGGTACGGTTTGACTGCCAGATTTCAGGAGGCCTTCAGCTAATGAGCGTAAGAGGCTCGTGATATAGAGGGTGTGAAGTGCTTGATTCATGCGCTGCTGGTTGGGGTTTGATCTGGTGTGATGGATGCGCTCTCCAGAGTTTCCTCTCTCAGGTCATGTCCCGTCTGCCCTTGTCCACCGCACACTTCCACAATCCCAGCCCCCTCGAAGCACGCCGGGCAGCGCTGGAGGTCAGTGGGGAAGAGCCCTATGATAAACACGGACGGAATCCAGGCATAAAAACTGAATTTGCTGTATAACACGGAATCTCATGGAATTTGTCAGAGTTTGGATGAATTAATCAAAAGCAGGTCATTGCACTTCGTGAATCGTGATATGGACTAGTATCTGTAAATATTAAGCAGCAAAAAGACTACTTAAATATGAATCGTTTGTGTTCTGCGTGTCGTCTCACTAAACGAGGACATAAACGCATGAACAACATCTCCAGAACTGCTCTGAGAGTCACTTCATCAGCATCTGACCGTTTCTTTTGAGAGGAACTATGGTCATATCATACACACAGAAATGTAAAGGTATTCACTGCAACCTGTCAAAATAAAAGTCTGGTTTCACTTAAAGACATAAATGTGACGCTGCAGCACAAAAGCAGTGTTAAGTCGCTGGGGTATATTTGTAGCAATAGCCAACAATACATTGTATGGGTCACAATTATACATTTCTCTTTTATGCCAAAAATCATTAGGATATTAAGTAAAGATCATGTTCCATGAAGATATTTAGTAAATGTCCTACCGTAAATATATCAAAACTTAATGTTTGATTAGTAATATGCATTGCTAAGAACTTCATTTGGACAACTTTAAAGATGATTTTCGCAATATTTCGATTTTTTTGCACCCTCAGATTCCAGATTTTCAAATATTGTCCTCTCCTAACAAACCATACATCAATGGAAAGATTATTTATTCAGCTTCAGATGATGCATACATCTCAATTTAAAAAAATTGACCCTCATGACTGGCTTTGTGCTCCAGGGTCACACATTACTATTGTTTAGTAGAATGTACGTAATACTGCTACTAGCTACTACTACTATTACTAAAATTATTAAAACTTTATTTTATTATGGAATAACCACACAATATTTCCTTCATGTTTTAATTTTAATAGTAACGTTTGTTTGCCAAAAAATAACGTTTGTTTAATTTTCATTTAATTAAAAGATAATATAAATTAATACTTTATGCCTTCATTTGATAAGCAGAAAAATGTAAATACAAAACACAGAATTTCTAAGGGGAGAAAAAAAAAGCATTTCATAGGATTAAAAATAAACTTTAAAAAATTAAGTTGCTTTATCACATAATCAGACATTCTTAAACAGAATTTGGTAACAAAACAGAAGGTGAGAAAAAATAAAACATTTCATAGGGCCCTCAACATGTCATTTTTGCTAACCCTTTAATTGTTAACGTTTTATATTAATTTTAATTAATTAGACTTGCTTTTTGATTAATAAAATGTAATGTAACCATTAATAAAGAGTCCAGAAAATTTTTAATTGAAAGAAAAAAAAACAGAATCCAGAAATATTTCAAAATAGAAAAAATGGAATTTAGGGAAAAAATAAAACGGATTGCTCAGAGCCCTAAAGGTGTCCCGCCACGACTGGACTTACAGCCGGCCGAGCTGAGACTGGAGATGAAGCCAATCAGTCCTGTCCATCTACTGACCGGTCCTCCAAACCCAGCTTCAGCAGTGTCCTGAGATGCTGAACATCATGCTGATGCCTTGAGTCAAGTCTTAGTATTAATGCAGGTTTCCCACAGATGCAGCACACTGCCACCCAGTGGAGCCAGACTCCAGCCAAAGACAAACCCTCCAGAGCACAATCCATCATCCCAGAACTACTATCAATCATCTTCAGCACAATTTACCAATCAACTCACACTTCCGTTTTCAAATAACATGGCCCGCTAGTTTCCAGTAATGCACGTTTTCAATGAAGAAAGTAGACTAAACCGCAGCTAAAATGAGAAGACTTTCAAATCTGGACCTTTTCAGGGACAGCAGAAGAGATGAATAATATCAGAACAAACCTTTATTCTTATTAAATGTTTAATCACTCATTTTTTCCCAATATGTAATATACACGTTTATGCCAAAATTCTGAATTGATATGCAATGCAGCAGCAGGTTTAATATTGACTCGATACGTTTATCATTGTTAAACTTCTTTAACGCCTGAGCCGTATTGAGCAGAACCTGGAAGAAGTACTGCAATCCATTATGAATTGATTTACTGATTTATTGATAGTTAGTTGCATTTTCGGCATAAAATATTAACTAGTATCAACAGTGTGATATGCTTCACTTCTAATCATTTTTTTAATAATTATTATTCTTGTATAATAACTGTATATGCAATGTCATGCTCATGTAATGCATGGAATATTTCTCACACCTAAAATGATTACTATACACCATGCAACATTATTTATTCAAATAAGGCTAAACCTAAAATCTTGATGCTGAGAGTTTATTATTTGTCCCCTGTGTAGGACATTAGTGAAGCGTTTAATAACAAATGGCTTTGCTTGCAGGGAGAAAACGGGAAAGATTTCGTCCTCTGGTGTTTTCATGCGCAAGATAATAGGTTTAATGATTAGTTACATTTCTTCCACTAATTCTTCACAAAATATATTAAAGGTTCTCGCTTTAAAAAAAACAATGACAACCTCAAGTAGAGAAAAAATAATAATTTAATGAAACACATTTCAACAATGAGAACGGGAAATGGGGAAAACGTCATAACGTGTCATTTCTTCTTCGTATTATTATTATTGTATATTTGTCTAATTTAAACATTGCAACCGTAGGTTTTGTGAGATTCACCTTGTTGAAGATATAATTCACCCAAAATTGAAATGTGCTGATAATTAACTCACTGTCAGAGCATCCAAAGCGTAGAACAGCAAAGAAGAGGCTCTGGATTACAGGAGATAATGTTGTCAATAATGTTCAGTTTCTTGCACAGAACGATCGTTTCGCTTCGTAAGACCTCAACATATATCGTCAGGGCATAAACTGCAACATTTTAACACATATTCACATACAAAACTGTTATTATAAATTGGAATAATATTTCACAATTTTTGATCAAATAAATGCAGCCCTGGTGAGCAGAACAGACTTCTTTCAAAACATTAAACATCTCACTGAACCCAGACTTTTAAATGGTAGTGTACACTGAGCAGTGTTTACGTTATTGTGATGCAGAAATACACATTTTCAAGAGAAAGTAGCTGCTGAAATCTACCTTCAGTATCTTTATGAAGCCTTCATGCACATTATTTCTACAATGATTGTCCACCACATATTGTTCCTAAACACTCTAACATATTCACAACATAAAAACTGAGATAAATCATGAATCAAGGCCTGATTCCACCACCACATCATTACACACACATATGAGCAATATCACACGAGAAGATAGTCAGCGTGCCGATATACAGCCATATCTCACGTCTACGAGTGCGCTATTGCGTTTATACAACACCAGTGTGTAAAATACACAAAAAATAACAACTGAGTGTCTTTAAAATCCCTCTTTTGTGCAGAACTACTTCCTTCCGCCACAGATTCAAATCTAAAGTTGAACAGCTGAGCCCAGCTCTGTTACTAATTCCAGATCATCTCTTTAGAACTAGTAACGAAGGAACGTTGAGTTGCTTCATTAAAAGCTTACAGT
Organism: Sinocyclocheilus grahami; assembly: GCF_001515645.1. NCBI lineage: Eukaryota > Metazoa > Chordata > Actinopteri > Cypriniformes > Cyprinidae > Sinocyclocheilus > Sinocyclocheilus grahami. Next base: position 385,061 of record NW_015506285.1, read on the forward strand.
ATTACTGTAATAAAAGCGATAGAGTATTACGAGAGAGAGATTGATTACCTGCATCTGATACAGCATTCATTCTTCAGCTCAATCACATATTCACAATTAGTTTGAGATAGGCTGGTACTATGCTTTGGTCTGTTAAGGGTGATTTCTGATGACAGCGCTGCTCGGTGCATTTGTTGGCTGCATACAAGCTAGTGTTGAAAGGAAAAATAACTTCCTTGCTCAAAACAGCACTTTAGTATTTTTCAATTTAAGTCTTTTGTCGCCATCTAATGGTGGAACAAAGAAACTAAAATCACCATGATGAACACACACGCCATTTACCAATACTAAATACTACTATCATTTATTGAATAATAATATTTAATAAACAAAAACAGCCATCATAAAAGTTGCGAGGCAGTCAGAAGTACAAAGGCAGCGCTCTGATATACAGCATTGAAGTTACATAAACATGATGAGATTTTAAGAGATTTAATAGCCAAAACTATTTACTCTGGAACAAATAATAGATTAATGAGACCAAGACTGCCCGTTAGATTTACCCAAAGCGAAAAATATCTCATGTTTAACCACTATCGAGACATGAGGGCCAGCAGTGAATGAGGTGAGGCGCTCTCACTGCGGGCTCATGAGCGCTGAACAGCCGCTGGCCCTCTGGAGCTCACGTGTCCGAAAACGTCCAAGCTAATTTTCAAATAGGCTCTATCTTTATTAACAAACCGCATTTTTGAAGTCCAAACAAGCACATTCTCGCCTAAAATGCTCTTAAAACTACATTCCGTGACAAAAAACAGTATTGTGTTTTAAAATTATAGTGTATTTGGGCGTCCGCCATAACACTCGCTGTGAGAAACACGGCAACTTCGGCAAGCGGAGTGATACAAACGGTGAAAAGAAAAGAACTGTTGTATAAATTCCAATACATTTCAATAAGCAGGGGTGTGTTTAGAGCAGGGGTGGCCAAACTGGGTCCTGGAGGGCCGGTGTCCTGCAGAGTTTAGCTCCAACTTGCCTCAACACACCTGCTGGGAAGTTTCTAGTATGCCTATAAGAGCTTGATTAGCTGGTTCAGGTGTGTTTGATTGGGGTTGGAGCTAAACTCTGCAGGACACCGGCCCTCCAGGACAGAGTTTGGGCACCCCTGGTCTAGAGTTAATTAACCAGGTAATACGCTCAGATATGAGTGTGGTTCGGTCCACTTCTAACGTCAATCATCAGGTGTCATCAGCTCTAGAGGAACTAACAGAAAACGTCCCTCCAGCCACTGAATGATCCAAAGTGCCGTGTTTCACCTGGAAGTAGCCGCATGGCAAAAACACAAGTGAAGAGAAACAGGAGATTGTAAAGGGCATCCATTTCTGCTGAGTGCATCAATGGTCATGTGCCATAGAGCAGCTTCTCAAACTGAAATGCTCATGAGCCCAGACCGTGATTGACAGGCTAATAATGGCGACACTACTCAAGGCCATTCTTGATAAGCAGCTCAGCGCTTCAGAACTACGGTCTTCTCAAGAGGATGCTGTGTCCGGCCTGGGAACGCTGATAAGATGCTTGGCCCTCTTCACTTCAGAGCGGGAAGCTGAAAGTGCTGCTCTCTCCGGGATCAGCTGCTATCAGACGGGCTTTAATAGCTCACATGCTGGAGCTCTTGAAGGAAAAACATTCCTCTGGGACTCAACATATTCAAGACAAGGGCTCATATCATGCATTACATCAATAAAATGTTCTTCATACTTTTGAAATGCAAGAGTTTGCTGGAAACTACACTGCAATTTTCAAAACTTCCTCTGAAAATAAAAAATATATATATTGAACTGAATTTCCAAGTTTAGATACGGACAGGGTATTAGTCAGGTTACTGACTTTTTTGATAATGAAAATGAAACTGAGGGCCAGATCCGTTCAATGCCAGGTAATTTGTTCGGCCAGGAGTTTTGTACCTGCCAAACTTCCGAATTACCCCAACCATAAAAGAACGATCCATTTTTATTTGAGCAATATTTGCTAGAAACATCTTTATGAACGGGTACATGATTCGAGGAATCAAATCTGAACATTTTTTTAAAACATCAGGCTTCATACACTTAGCGACTTTGTAAATGTTTAGAGAGAGAAATACTAAACGACTGAAGCCTGGAACACACTACACGATTTCTGCCCAGATTTAGTCTGGACAAATTAACACTAGTGCCAGTCTGCAGATTTGAGTCGACAGATTAGGTATTAGTCAGGTTACTGGCTTCACGTAGTTAACTTTTTTGATAATGAAAATGAAACTGAGGGCCAGATCCGTTCAATGCCAGGTAATTTGTTCGGCCAGGAGTTTTGTACCTGCCAAACTTCCGAATTACCCCAACCATAAAAGAACGATCCATTTTTATTTGAGCAATATTTGCTAGAAACATCTTTATGAACGGGTACATGATTCGAGGAATCAAATCTGAACATTTTTTTAAAACATCAGGCTTCATACACTTAGCGACTTTGTAAATGTTTAGAGAGAGAAATACTAAACGACTGAAGCCTGGAACACACTACACGATTTCTGCCCAGATTTAGTCTGGACAAATTAACACTAGTGCCAGTCTGCAGATTTGAGTCGACAGATTCCATAGAAAATCGCGTAGTGTATGATGGTCACAGACTGATGTTTGGTATTCGCAGCCGATTTTAGGTTCTTGCTTTTCAAATGTCAGCAAGTACTATTAGTTATACGTGTCGTAATGCATGACCTCCTGAATTGCACTGAATACTACTGATACGCCTCGTTTTACTACATTATCATCATATCTCCAGACCACTTACCGCTCAGAGCCGCGCTCCTCAGCACTGTAGCGCGACCGCTGGCGTAAATTTTAATGTGTAAAATAAATAAGCAGTGCCCTTCCAACTGAACATGTTGGCTCCTGGGTTGGAATCTCACTTCAGATGGAACGTTCACTTGTGAAGTCTACTTCATAGGGCACTTAAACAGGCGACTACTAGAACATGCATTAATTTAACTACTTTTTCAGTTGAGTTTGTCCTCAGGCCCAGCTGTACAAAACGCTAGGTATAATTATAAACTAATTAATTACTAAAGGCTTTCATACCTAAAGTAGTTTTGTGGAACCCTTCAAGCATGGCATGTGAAAGTAAGTGGAATTTAAAAACTTAACACAGACACGGTCAATCAACATTTTTATCTCTCATGTTAGCAGGTATAAAGTTGTGTGGCCCATTTACTTCCACTGAAAGTGTCTTACAGTAACTGTTGTGGTTTTTGCAGTTATTAAACAAAACACATTTTTTGAAATGGCAAAATTATTTTCTGTGGTAATGGACATTCAAGTTTCACAGCTGCCGTCAACAGAGCTTCAGGTGAACCCGAAACATCCCTTTAAAGCAGCTGAAGAGATGCACAGATGAAGGCGTTAAAGGGTTAGTTCACCCAAAAATTAAAATTAGGCTGTGTTTTACTCACCCCCGAGGCATCCTAGGTGTATATGACTTTCTTCTTTCAGACGAATCCAGTCGGAGTTAAATTAAACATTGTCTTTGATCTTTCAAGCTGTTTAATGCTGCTCAGCGGGTGTTGCATGCTTCAGTCCAAAAGAAGTGAAAAAAATAGCCCATCCATAAAAATAAAAAAAGTCTCACACACGGCTCCGGGGGGTGAACACAGGCCTCCTGTTGCGAATCCATGCGTTTTTGTTAGAAAAATATCCATATTCATAACGTAATAATCACTTTAATGTAGCTTGCGCCAGCAGTCCTACACAGAAGCAGCTCCGGGCGGATGACGCATGAGGTCAGCGCTGCGCATGCGCCGGTGAGTCTCGTGAAAACCAACGTTTGTTAACAGCAGCAAAGGAAGCAAAGTTTCCTTACTTTAGCAAAGCAAAACCAGTCTCCTCTTGGCTCATATCGAAATCCTCTGACATTCTTCTTTACAAATCCTCGTTTTGTACTTCTAATTAGTGACCGTTGTTTTGTTCTCTCTGCGTTCATCACTTCTGAGCGGCGCATGCGCAGCGCAGACCTCATACGTCATGCTCCCGGAGCTGCTTCTGTGTACAACAGTGAGCGCAAGCTACATTAAAGTGATTATTACGTGTCACTTCTGAGCGGCGCATGCGCAGCGCAGACCTCATCCGTCATGCTCCCGGAGCTGCTTCTGTGTACAACAGTGAGCGCAAGGTTGAACTAACCCTTTAAAGTCTCTTCACTCATTCTAGCCGTATATAATATGTGCATGTACATATAACGTTGTCCATCATAGATCAAAGGTGTGTGTTGGGGAAGTGGCGCTTAAAGTCTCTTCCTCATCTTTCCTTTCTTGGAGCCGCCTCGACCAAAGCCGGATCTCATGACTTCCTGCAGGCGCTGTCTTCCTTTGGCACGGAGCTTCTTCATGCCGCCAGTCTGCAGGAACTGCTGCTTGGCTTTGCGTTTGCGCTGCTTGAGGATCTGCTCGCGGTTCTTCAGCTCGGATCGCACGTGTGAGTCGCTCCGCTGCTGGGCCGGCTGTGCTTGAGCTCCTCCTCGTCCCCTGCGACCTGCAGAAACCGCAACACAAATGCTCACAAACAGAGCAGCGGTGGCTGTTGTAGAATATTTCTGGTCAGAATAAATTGCTCTGAAGACGTGGTTAGACCAGTGTTCCCCAAGCAGTGTGCCGTGACAGGTTGCCGTGGAAAATTATCAAAAACTTCCCCTCTATTATATTTTGTTATTATAATTTTAAATCAGTGCTATTGGTCATCGCTATGTCTGTTTGTGGGTTTTACAAATATTTAACCAATGAAAAGCATTCAAAAGAGCTTGTGACTAAACCTCGTAACGCCATATATCGGCTAATTATGCATTCTTTATAGCAACTTGTTTACCATATTCTTCATTCTTTCAAGCATTTATTTCTATTAATAAATTTAGATTAATCTTTAGGGCTACTAAAGTTTGAACTAAGGTTCATATGTACGCATCTAACCTCCGAACCGCGCAGCAGATTCGTTCTGAATGAATCTCTTCTCAAATCGTCCCTCCCTAACATTTTCGTCTCGTTTTTATTCGTTGACTAAAATGTCAATAGATTTACGTCATACTTTTTGTCATTCCAAAACAGTTTTAGTTCGTTATCGTCTCGTTGTCATCAGTGAAATAAATGTTGTTGACGAAAATTATTCGTCAGCAAAATGAACACTGCGCCAATATAATTTTGTACATTTTAAATATAAGGGTCAATTTTTTTTAAAAACTGAGATGTATGCATCATCTGAAAGCTGAATAAATAATCTTTCCATTGATGTATGGTTTGTTAGGATCGGACAATATTTGAAAATCTGGAATCTGAGGGTGCAAAAAAAATCTAAATATTGAGAAAATCATCTTTAAAGTTGTTCAAATTAAGTACTTAGCAATGCATATTACTAATCAAACATTAAGTTTTGATATATTTACGGTAGGACATTTACAAAATATCTTCATGGAACATGATCTTTACTTAATATCCTAATGATTTTTGGCATAAAAGAGAAATGTATAATTGTGACCCATACAATGCATTGTTGGCTATTGCTACAAATATCCCCCAGCGACTTAACACTGCTTTTGTGCTGCAGGGTCACAGATGTGAGTTCTTAAAGGATGATCAATAGCTGTCATATATGTATTTCTAGCTCCTGAACAGATTCTCTTCATATACGAGTGTTTTTCAAGCTTTAAATAGTTCACTCTGTTCTAAGCTCACTGCTATCCTTACACGCAGTTAGATTAATCATAGTACATAATATTAGAATAGTTTTCACTTGGGAATAGGCAAAATTCTTTGTATTATATTGAATCAAGATCAATGAAAATATTCTACATGACAAGTAATGAATGATTTAGACAGGAAGAGGAAATCCAGCGGGACTGAATGAGTTTACAGCACAATCTTCTGTTCTTACCGCCGAAGCTCCTGCCTCGGATCGCTCCTCCAGGTTCTCCATCCGAGTCTGACGCTCTGTCATCGATCTTATACTTCTTCTTCCACTCTTCATAACTGGACCAGAGTCAAGAAACCCACCTGACAAGCGAATTTCAGCCTCAAGCCTTTACAAATCTACATAACATCAGCACCGAGTCTGTTAGGGCTGTCAAATAAAAATCAGAATTTAAAATATTTGTAGAATTTAAAATAAAAATCCACAATTTTAGATGTGCATCGGGCAGCCTTACTAGTTGCACACGAGATGCAATGAGGAGCTGCGTTGTTTATTCAAAATATTGCAGGAAAAGAGAACATAAACGCGGAGATGTTGTAGTTTACGTCAAAACTGAAACCAAGCCGTTCCCACGCTGGTGCGAACTGGTCTTTGCCGTGAACGATTCATTGGGGATGTTATTCATTTAAAGTAGTTATGAAATTAAAATTCAGCTTATCTATTTTCTAAAAGCATGCTATAGAACTTATTGTGAACTTGTGTGTTTTTAAATATTTAAATTTTTTTACCTTAAACTCCGCCCCGCACGCTCTTTCAAGTGCCACGCCCACATCTCAACATCCAATCAACAACAGATATTTATTCCTTTCAATAATCTGTTTAAAAACTTGTCTAAACATTAAAGGTGCAGTAAGTGATTTTATGAGATATGCTGTTGACATCTGAAATCACCAAAACAATCGGGCCTCTACCCAAAAGGATCAGTCTGCACCAAATTTATGAAAATGCTATGCAGCACAGGCCCCGCCCCCAACATGAGTGGACACACCCCTTACTGCCGATTGGCTACAAGTGTTTTGGTGCTCAATCCGTTTCTCAGAAATTGCTTAACATCATCACCAGATTCTGTAAAGCTGCTTTTAGAAACAATGTAATGAAAAGTGCTAAACAAACAAAACAGACTGTTTTCAAGAAGGATACAAGCTCTTCTTCCTCTTTTTGCTGTTGACCACCTGTCCACTTTCTGTCCTGATTTTCTTGTTTTTGTCCTCTTTGCCCATGTCTCGGACGAAGCGCTTCCTCTTGCGATCCCTGCGGTGAACACGTGTAATTTCAGCATAAGCAGACAGCGCTGCGTGTGGATTAATGGGAAGGAGCTGCTCACCATTTCATCAGGCTCTTGTTCTGGTTTAACGTGTTGCTCTCGTCACCCATCAGGTCCAGAACCGCAGAAGAGGCCTGCTGCTCGAAAGAGCCGCCGTCACCGCCGAGACTGAGCCTGAACACACACACACACACACACACACACACACACTGAACGTCTATGCTTCCCACTGAACATGCAGAATAATGCAGTGGTGCTGTCGTACCCGCGCTCGGAGTTGAAGTCTTTGGGTCTGTACGGGATGTAAAACTCCTCATCTTTTCCTGATTTTTTGTTCTGTTTGCTCTTCGGTCCGTCTACTTCATTATCTTGCTTTCGTTTTTTCCCTCCAACCACTTCTGAGAACACAGTCTGGAGAACATGTGGACAAAAAATACTAATTGAAAATACTTTTGACAATATGTGTCCCTGCAGCACAAAAGCAGTGTTAAGTCGCTGGGGGATATCTGTAGCAATCGCCAACAATACATTGTATGGGTCAAAATTATACATTTCTCTTTTATGCCAAAAATCATTAGGATATTAAGTAAAGATCATGTTCCATGAAGATATTTTGTAAATCTCCTACCGTAAATATATCAAAACTTAATGTTTGATTAGTAATATGCATTGCTAAGAACTTCATCTGAACAACTTTAAAGATGATTTTCTCAATATTTAGATTTTTTTGCACCCTCAGATTCCAGATTTTCAAATATTGTTCTATCCTAACAAACCATACATCAATGGAAAGATTATTTATTCTGCTTTCAGATGATGCATAAATCTAAATTTTAGAAAATTGACCGTCATGACTGGTTTTGTGCTCCAGGGTCCAGGGTTCGTACACATTTTTACCAATACATTTCCATGACTTTTGAGACAATATTCATGACCTAAATGTTCCATTATTTTACAATACGAATAAAAATCTGTTCAAATTATCATAGCATATGTTAACTAAAATGAATGACTATTAACGCTACTCGTTTGCCTTCTTGTTTTAGTAATAAGTACAAGCTGCAACTGCGCCAGACCTTACTCCACATTTCACATCACTGAATATTATCATTTATTTAACTGTGTGGCCAGGATGGCCATTTTGGTGTCATTGTGTGTATTTTTGCTGCTTAAATGCAACAAGCTGCGCTTTAGAGCCCTGCATTTCAGCCCGAGCACAACGGCCCCAACTTATGTATGGCTTCGGGACAATTTTCATGTCATAGCTCACACACGGGCCAGGCATCAGGCTTGCTTCCTCCTTATGTTTATATTTTAGACATCCATCAATTATTATGGTGATGACAAAGATTTGCGGCGCTGGTGGAAACAACAGGAGACCGTGCTACCGCGACTGTCACGAGTGGCTAGGACGGTGTTTAGTGTCCAGCAGCAGCGAGTGCTGGAAGAGTTCCATAATGTCTTTAAAGCATGCTTGACAGTTTTTGTTGTTGTTTAATACATTTGGTCAAAATCTAGAAAAGATTATGCTGTATTGGCGAAGACCCTCATGTTTTTTTTCTTTGAGTAAAGAAAACACTGTACTTTATTATTATTATTATTATTATAGGCAAAAAAAAGTTTTTAAAATAACATTATTAACTATAAACGGAAATGTTCAAATACCAATTCTGAGTGAACCGATCAATTATTTTTTTTCATTTAGTTTTTAACCCGTTTTATGCTATTGACCAATATCGGTATCGGCCAATAGTTGTTTATTAAAATCGGTATCGGCCAAAAAAATAAATAAAATCATATCGGAGCATCCCTAATATTAAATGTCCAAATCTGAAACACACCTTCTTAATAAAACATACCATCTACAGGAAAGATGAAGAACCCAGAAGATGACCATAACGCACTTGTTTCAAGAAAACGCTTCATGTGGCTTAATGCATTATAACAATGATATTAAAAGACCGAATTCGTCTGTACAGTGTATTAATAAAACATACAGGCAAGCAAGCAAGCCCAAATATATGAATATGTACACAGCACAAAGTTTTTTACATAATGGTTTTCTATGGGTGAGAAAATGTAAAAATGTCCTATTTGTATTAGGGTGCCGTTATCTTACAATGTTTCATGTTTTTCAGAAATCGTATCATTTTATTAGGACTTCGACTGATCACACAGCCCTCGTTCAGCTCAAGACTAAAGCCTGATATTTAGACGCAGATGTCGTCAGCGCATCTGAAGCTCTGCAGGACACTCACCTGAAGCTCCTCGTGCTCCTGCTCCTCCTCGGTTCTGGTTACGGCGGGAACGGCGGACTCGACGATACGCTCCGCTCGCGCTTTAGAAAACTTGTCGAGCAGTCGATCGTCTCGTGAGCGCTTGGCTCGCATCACCCCGCCGGCGCTGCTTTTGTTGTTGGCGTTGATTTCAAAGATAGTCTGAGGAAACAAGAATATGATGCAGCTGATCCTAAACACATCTGAACTGGTTTATACAGCGCTGACGAACCAAAACAGACACGTGCACACGGGAAACGAAACGCTCTCGAACCTCATCTGAACTTGTGGTTGTGATTGGAGAAGATTTAGAATCTCTAAACAAAAGTACTGCTGAAGAACATCACATTCTTGCATTCTAATCCGGAGGAACGTACAGTAAAAGTTATTTCCGTATTCTAGTGAGATCTGTTGGAAAGTCTTGCTAATAAACTCATTGTGAGCTCCACAGACATTTATTTACATGACATTTATATTCAGTCGTTTAGCAGACGCTTTTATCCAAAGTGATTTACAAATGAGGACAACAGAAGCAATGATAAATCAACAAAAGAGCAATGATACGCAAGTGCTATGACAAGTGTTAGCTTAACGCAGAACATGCAGCAAGGTTTTTTTTATATAATAAATAAAAAGAAAACAGATAGAATAGAAAAAGAATAGAGCAAGCTAGTGTTAGAGGCCCTTTTTTATATTAAAAAGTAATATACTGTAGATTAAATTAAGAGACCACATTGATGCATTGCATTTCCTTTCATTTTTCCAAGTTTTCTTTACTTGCACTTCAAAGGGTTTTAAAATCTTAAATGTACCTTCATAAAAGCTGCAGAAGCCCTGCCTCATGCATGGGTCATACGGAGCCATAATGTAAGGATTTTAGGGTGTTTTAGTCATTTTTTGCAGCTTGGCCATAAAGCTTTCCTTTACATGAGAACAGCTCAGATTCTGCCACTGCATAAAAAATTAAGATAATTGCGACTTTTTATCTCGCAATTCTGTTTTTTTCCCCCTCACAATTGCAAGTTTACATCTCGCAATTCTGAAAACAGATAGAATAGAAAAAGAATAGAGCAAGCTAGTGTTAGAGGCCCTTTTTTATATTAAAAAGTAATATACTGTAGATTAAATTAAGAGACCACATTGATGCATTGCATTTCCTTTCATTTTTCCAAGTTTTCTTTACTTGCACTTCAAAGTCAAGTCACCTTTATTTATATAGCGCTTTTAACAATACAGATTGTGTCAAAGCAACTGAACAGCATTAATTAGGGAAATAGTGTGTCAATAATGCAAAGTGACAATAGTAAACACTCATTTTTCAGTTAAAGACAGTTCATCATTGAATTCAGTGATATCATCATCCAGCTCAGTTTAAATAATATCTAAATTAAATTAAAATCTTAAATGTACCTTCATAAAAGCTGCAGAAGCCCTGCCTCATGCATGGGTCATACGGAGCCATAATGTAAGGCTTTTAGGGTGTTTTAGTCATTTTTTGCAGCTTGGCCATAAAGCTTTCCTTTACATGAGAACAGCTCAGATTCTGCCACTGCATAAAAAATTAAGATAATTGCGACTTTTTATCTCGCAATTCTGTTTTTTTCCCCCTCACAATTGCAAGTTTACATCTCGCAATTCTGACTTTTTTCTCAGAATTGAGCGATCTAAACTGTTAAAATCTGAGAAATTAAGTCAGAATTGTGAGATATAAACTCGCAATTCTGAGAAAATATCAAGTCTTTTTTTTCTCCTCAGAATTAGACTTTATAACACAAACGCTGACGCAATTCTGACTTTTTTTTGCAATTGCGAGAAAAGAGTCAAAATTGTGAGATAGAAAGTCAGTTACCTTTTTTATTTTTTATTCTTTGGCAGAGACGGGCTTCCATTTTGAATTCTCGATTCAATTCACGATTCTGATTTCACGATTCAATTCACGATTCTGATTTCACGATTCTGATTTACGATTCGATTCACGATTCTGATTTCACGATTCTGATTTACGATTCTGATTTACGATTCGATTCACGATTCTGATTTCTCAATTCGCTTTCTCGATTCGAGATTTAGATTTCTCGATTTAGATTTCTTGATTTCTCGATTTAGATTTCTCGATTTAGATTTCTCGATTTAGATTTCTCGATTCAGATTCACGATTCTGATTTCTCGATTCACGATTCTGATTTCTCAATTTTGATTTCACGATTTGATTTTTCCATTCGCGACTTTGATTTCACGATTCGATTCCTGATTTTGATTTCACAACTCGATACATTTTTTAACAAAATGAGATTTAAGACAAATTGTGAATTAAATGTGTTATTAAATTTAATAATAATAATAATAAATATATTAAATTATTATTGCTTGGACAAAATGCTGCACGTTTCTTTGTGAAATTGAAATATAACACTATAATAATATACTAATATAGCACTTGCATATTACTGCTCTTTTGTTGGTTTTGATTGCTTCTCATTTGTAAGTCGCTACTTTTTTCTCAGAATTGAGCGATCTAAACTGTTAAAATTTGATTTGATATTGTTTAAACCAGTGAAGTACAGTACCAACACTTTTGTTGGTTTTGATTGCTTCTCATTTGTAAATCGCTTTGGATAAATGCATCTGGTAAATAATAACATTTAAATATCATGTAAACAACAAAACTAAATTGAAATTTTAAAACAAACCCCAAATCAAATAACACAAAATAAATCTCTTCATATAAACAAACTAAGGCTTTGTCTGTGCTCTTAACATTTAACATTAGAGGCAACCGCTGCATTTTAATCACGATCCAAACAAAGATGCTGCATACATGCAACACGAGCAGTTTTTAATCTAAATTAGGTTGTATCATTTCGAAATCTGAAGCAAAAACAGAATGGTTTGACTTCAGTTTTGTGAAACTATACATAAAAATATCTGCATGAAACCGAAACAGCAGACGAGCTGAACGAGACGCAGATGCACTCTCTGCCAGCAGGTGGCGCTTAAAGCCTTTCCTTGGTTACCGCTGTAAACAAAGCAGCGCTGCACTTATGAACTTTAATATGCATTATACAGAGGCAAGAGGAAAATAAATACCATCTAAACTTTTCTAAAGACAGTATGTTTGCCTCAGACACACATTCATATAAACTCCTACACCTAAATGAATCGCGATTTGTTTAACATCTCAAACGATTTGAATCGTCACATATTTGAATCGATTTTCATACCATCTAAACTTTTCTAAAGACAGTAAGTTTGCCTCAGACACACATTCATATAAACTCCTACCTCTAACTGAATCGTGATTTGTTTAACATCTCAAACGATTTGAATCGTCACATATTTGAATCGATTTTCAACCAGCTCGCGATTAATCGTTACGTCCCTACTGACCATAAGAGGAAGAACTGAATAATAAACGACGTACAGATTTAGCCTTGTAGCCCTTGATGGAGTCCACCATCAGCAGCCGGTCCAGCTCCATCGGCTCCAGTCCAGAACCTAAAGCACACAAAATATGAAGTTTCACAAGATCAACACAAGGTGGCAGCACGAAATGTTAGACCAGATGCAGCAGTAAAACATGAGTGATCATTTGATAACTCGTGCGCGCTGCCATTTCTTTCGGGTGGAAAACAGGAGAAACGTTGTGAGACAACAATGCAGTTATACTCTTCAATCCACAAATCACCAGCATTTACTATGGATTTACTGCAGTAACCGTAACTGTGGTATTGTGGCAGAAATGTAGGATATTCATAGCCAATTTTATATATAGGTCAAGGGAATGTAATGTAAGGGTGCAACGAAATATAGGCCAAATTACAGATATTTTTGTTACAAGCAGGATATGAAAAATAACTTTTATATTGATAAAAACCACACTCACCCAGCAGAGGGTGAACAGCCATGGAGGACAGCTCGGTGTTTCTGGCTCGTTTGATGGACTCGGCTGCGGGGTTGGGCCGAGACTTTAGGTACTGCTTGTAAGCGTTCTCAGAGATGCGCCGCAGGTTCTGGAGATCCAGCGAGTTCTCGTGAGCCGTCAGCAGCTGCGACTCTTCATCGTCCAGGACGCTCTGAGGAACACGGCCGAACACGCCGTCAGCATCTGAAGACCGAGAGACAGAGCACAGGGCGTACATTTCATCTAACAATAAACATAACATTTCTCAAGTGCACTTTTTGAAGGGGACACAAATAATACAGCCAAAATTATACGTGTAAGGATAGATACGTGTACACACAGCATGGAGACGGTGTTTAAATATGAGCTCGGTTCATATCTTCACCACGCGGTCATATTATAATTATTTAATTATTTTGTCCTCCACATAGTATTTTAGGTTTCGTCTGGGACTGAGGACGTCTCTTATTTAGATATTGAAGCCCACTGATCTGCCACTTAACATCATGAGAAAACCCAACACATCGGTAGATCAATATTAGCCTAATATCAGCTCACACACAGGCTCATCGCCGTGTTAGTTGTACTGGGTGACTTACTATCCAACTAGCTACGGTATTAAACAAGCTAAGCTCATAGAAAAATACATTGGATCTCATCATTTTTTTGTCATGAGTAATGTATTAATGATCCAGCATCATCTGTATGTGTCGGTGAGGGAAAGGGGGAAAGCAGGCAGTGGACCAAACCACTGTGAGGCAAGGGAGGGGGGGCTCAAAACGTTTCTAAACTTAAAACGTTTTTTTGTGTTTATATTGTTTTACTACTTACACAATTATTTTAAGTATATGTCCATTGTATTATTTACAATACACAGAGCATTAGCTAAATATATATATATATACACACATACATACACACTACCGTTCAAACGTTTGGGGTCAGTACATTTTTTATTCTTTTGAAAGAATTGAAAACTTTTATTCAGCGAGGATGTGTTAAATTATTAAGAAGTGACAGCAAAGATTTATATTGTTAGAAAAGATTTATATTTTGAATAAATTCTGTTCTTTTTAACTTTTTATTCATCAAAGAATCCTGAAAAAATATCAGTTTCCAAAACAATATTTGTCAGCACAACTGTTGATAATTCTAATAATAAATCAGCATATTATACTGATTTCTGAAGATCATGTGACACTGAAGACTGGAGGAATGATGATGGAAATACAGCTTTGCATCACAGAAATAAATTATATTTTAAAGGATATTAAAATAGAATCCATTATTTTATATTGTAATAATATTTTGCAAGATTACTGTTTTTTTCTGTATTTTTTATCAAATAAATGCAGCCTTGATGAGCAGAAGAGACTTCTTTAAAAAAACATTACAAGTCTTACTGATCCCAAACTTTTGAACGGTAGTGTATATATCTAAACAGAACATGATGTGCACCAGTACAGTTATTACTTGGTTTTAGTTTCCGTGCGTCCGTAGCGTTTGCCGTACCTGGTGTGTGTTCGAGGAGGGCGAGCTGAACGGGTCGACCCAGGAACAGATGAAGGTCATAGAGGAAAGGCACTTCATCAGAACACACCAGACTGAAGGCGGTTCCTCCTCTGCCGGCGCGAGCCACGCGACCTGAAACACGAGACGAGTGTTAGAGCTGTGCCTCAGAGCGCTGGACCACGGTCAGTCCGATGCCACACACACCGACTCTGTGCAGGAAGAGCTTGGACTTGGACGGGAAGTTGTAGTTGATGACGTTGTCCAGCAGCGGGATGTCAATGCCACGGGCCGCCACGTCCGTCACCACCAGCACCATGGCCTTGCGGTGCACAAAGCGGCCGATGTTGATCTTGCGGGCCGTCTGGTCCAGAGCGCTGTAGATGTAGGCGCACTCAATGCCCTCAACCGTCAGGAGCTACAGACACAAACACAACAGATGAATAAAGCCCTGAATGTTTAGCACCTCAGTATTTGAGCGAGCTCTAATTGCATTAGTCAAGTCACCATTATTTATATAGCAACGATCGCTTGGCTCATATCACATCAAACCGTGCAAATTATTTTTATTATACTTTGTTCTCAAACTGTTAATGTTAACAACATCAGCATTGTGTGTAGAGTTCAATTTCTGCAGTCTAATCTCTAATTGTCATACCATTTGAATTTCATATGAAGAAATTCTTTTAACTCTTATAAAGCAAATTATTCTTCCTTTAAACTGGTTCTCTTTAAAATACAAATCTTGTGTAATCCCAGGCTATCTGTAATCAGAAGCACATTTAAAACTGGAATATAATTTAATTTCATTCACGTGTTTCATAAACACATAATCCTTTCTGGATTACAATCCGCCATCAAAATTATAAATGTAATTATTCCAGCTGCTGTGAGCAAAGGCTATAAACGATCCGTCACCTGCAGGATCATCACATGCGATATAGTCTACTATCCTGGAAAACTCCTTTACGTTTACAGACGTGCTCGAATTTCCAGCCAATTCCTACCAGTACCATTAAAATTAGAAAACATTATTATAAGATAACCGCTGTGAATCGGGCTGAAGTAAGACGTTTTGTTTTTAACACTGACCGGGTTATGTACTTGCTCATCTGTGTCCCTGGAGCACAAAAGCAGTGTTAAGTCGCTGGGGGATATTTGTAGCAATAGCCAACAATACATTGTATGGGTCACAATTATACATTTCTCTTTTATGCCAAAAATCATTAGGATATTAAGTAAAGATCATGTTCCATGAAGATATTTTGTACATTTCCTACCGTAAACTTAATGTTTGATTAGTAATATGCATTGCTAAGAACTTCATTTGAACAACTTTAAAGATGATTTTCTCAATATTTAGATTTTTTTGCACCCTCAGATTCCAGATTTTCAAATATTGTCCTCTCCTAACAAACCATACATCAATGGAAAGCTTATTTAATCCGCTTTCAGAAAAATTGACCCTTATGACTGGTTTTGTGGTCCAAGGTCACAAATATTGATTTCGGATCATTTTTAACCAAACAAAGTTACGGGCTTACAGCTTTAAGCTGGACTCACCGGTCAGCTTCATCGAACACCACATACTCCACGGCCTGCAGCTTCAGGTTCATCTCCTGGATGACGTGCATCAGACGGCCAGGAGTACCGATGATGCTGGAGAAAATCAGAGAACATCACACCACTATCACACACACCAGAGCTGCACGATCCAGACACACACACACACAGGTGACCATCACACACACACACACACACAC
>NW_015506285.1:401892-402374 GCF_001515645.1 Sinocyclocheilus grahami
ACAGTTTAATATATATTCACACAGCTGTTTTACCTTCAGCTGGTCACTCAGTTTCGTGTCCACATCCAGACGAATGAGCACCGGCTCTGTGAGGCCTAACGCAGAAAACACGAGGATCAAACTATCAGAGGAGCTCTCGAACAGTCCTATAATGGGATATATGGCACGTATTAACATCTAGACTGTGATTACCAGCTCTGGCGAACTCCACGATCATTTTGGGCAGCGTGGCGGAGAACAGCAGCGTCTGCCGCATGTCTGGAAGACGTCTGATGATCTCCTGAAGCTGCTCAGCAAAACCCATTTCAAACAGCCTGGAGAAGCAGAACACACATGAACTCTATTCTTGAAACAAGGATTGTTTTAATGAATAAAATGCACACTTCATCTTGTATCGCACCGGTGTGGATACTGTACTTCAGAATAACAGATTCTAGCTACGTCTTGGAATATATGACCCAAATAAGAATTTTCACCGGATA
>NW_015506285.1:404126-404486 GCF_001515645.1 Sinocyclocheilus grahami
ACACACACACACACACACACACACACACAGTGAGTGAACTCTGCTGCAGGTGAACAGCAGCAGCACAGCGGTGACGGTACAGACCTCTCTGGTGAACTTCATGGTCTGCAGGGCGAGTTCTCTGGTGGGTGTGAGGACCAGAGCCCGGGCCCCCGTCTGCGCCTGTGGGGCCTTCAGCTTCTCAAACATGGGGACGAGGAAAGCGGCCGTCTTCCCGCTGCCTGTCCGGGCCATGGCCACCACATCCTTCCCGTCCAGAATCACCGGGATCGTCTGCGAGCCACAGAAACACCAAACATCTTCACAAACTTTAATGAGAAATGCTTATTAACAAAAGAGAAGCTTTAAGGGCTCCATAAG
>NW_015506285.1:408328-409316 GCF_001515645.1 Sinocyclocheilus grahami
ACTCACTGTGTCCTGCTCATCTTGGACTCCTGCGGCCACTTCAAACTCTTCATCGTCGGACTGGAGCTCGTGGTCTCTCTTCTTCCTCCTCATCAGCCTCTTCTTCCTCTGCGCCATCGCAGTCGCTGCTACAAACCCGCTGCTGTCGGGAAACTCGCTGTTTAATCGAAGAACGCAGGCGCTCCGGAGAAAGTTCGGAAACACGTGTGAAGCGGTTCCTGCGCACAGAGATGACGTCAGAGAGCGCACGGTGACGCCACGAACAGAGCGATAACGTGATACATACATTTTATTTTTATTAAGTTTACAAAACAAATTTTAAATTTTGCAAGTTTTTAAGAGGGGCTTAGACCTACACTGAATAGAAAAACTAAATAAAACAATACAAACAAAAGAACAAGAAATCCATCCATATGAATAAATATAAACTAGTTTACGTTTCGTCACGTGATGTTCAAGAAAAATGCTTTTTACAACAGTGTTTATATATTATATTCATTAATGCATCAGTATACATTTATACATTTCCTTGCATGCGAACACAACACAGCTGTACTGTACACACAGACCTAAACACTGTCTAGTTTGTATATTGTGTATTTAGCCTGCTTACTCTATTTGTATTGTTTTTATCATCATGCTGACCAGAACAAATCCCTGGCACGTGTAAACACAAAGCTCTTTCTGATTCGGATTCTGCAGCTATTATTACTTCTTCAACAAAAACAAAAATGCTTTATTAAACCAGTTAAATGAGTCCAAGGCCTAAACTAAATTAAATTGTGTTTTTTTAATGTAACCAAGCAGTTCAGTTCAAGTCTGCTTGTGTAGAGCGTTACACGATGCAGATTGCTGCAAAGCAGCTTTGCAGAAAATGTAAGTATCTGTATAATATTTAGCAGCTGAGCTCATCTCAAGCTGATGTCCATACGGCAGAAATGTAGAGTAAAACGCACGCAGTTGGTTAAAGCCATGCGATCAAACAGAC
>NW_015506285.1:409887-441333 GCF_001515645.1 Sinocyclocheilus grahami
CTCTGGCCTAGTTTCATAGAAAGTGGCAGCAGAAATGAGTGTAAACACGGCGCCGTCTTACTATTTCTCTTCCAAGTGATTCAGTCTTACAGCATGAAGAACTCAGAGCAGGCTCCAGACATGCAGGGACTCAAACCTGTGTCAGATTAATCATTCCTCTTCAGCTCTTAAACGCTCTGTTTGTTAAAGGGACAGTTCAGCTAAAAAGGAAAGTTAGCACATGATTTACTCACCCTGAAGCCTTTCTTCTTTCAGACGAATACAGAGTCCCCTTTATTCCCGATAATAATGATAATAACTACAATAATGCAGTTATGACGACTTCATGTATCTGTATACTGTCGTTCCGTATTATATGTTTATTAGGTTACTTTTAAATTCTCAAACGCTTAAATGCATAGTTTTTACACATGTGGTAACGTTTACTCATCTTAATGATTAAAATGAAAGCACATATTAGCACAGGTTTAGTTGATTAGTTAACACGCCTGCACTCAAAGCGCTAACATCGAAGAGAACCGGTTTACATGAAACTGTGACGTGTGAATACTGTATTCAGGAGGAAAATGTAGGACATGTTTTAATGAAATGTCCCAGATACAGCAAGGACAGAAATATACTGATTGATGACCTTAAGGAAAATAAAGCGACATTTGATTTGATGAACATTTTATATTCAAGAGTTTATTATGATCCTGACACACCCTCCGCATCAGTAGGGGGCGGTAATGCACCTGAAGCTGTGTGCCATCCGCCGCTAAAACCCCAAGAAGAAGAAGAAGAAGAAGAAGAAGAAGAAGAAGAAGACGTTTTAAGCTACGAAACGTGCAGGATGTTTTAATGGTACAAAGACCTCTTATAAGCCATAAGATCGAGACACATGTGGTTTCTCGTGTCATGACGCCTTTAACAGACCGAGTGCAGTGAAGCTTGTTCCCTCGCGCCGCGGAACTGCGTCAGTCTTTGTGCCGCCGCCATCTTCACCAGGATCCGGATAAACAGCAGCTGGACAGTGACACACTGATCTACAGCAAACACACGCGACTACAGGTGACAGCACGCGACTCACACACACCAGCGGAGCGGCTGTTCTCTCCATCCTGAGGCGCGAGTCAGCCGCTAGCCGCTCATGCTAACAGCTCCAACTCTGCACAAACACAAGAGAACGCGTGAAATATAGCAGACAGGACTTGTGTGTGTGTGTGTGTGTGTGTGTGTGCGCGCGTGCGCGCGCGTGTGTGCGCGCGTGTGCGCGTGTGTGTGTGCGCGTGTGTGTGTGTCTGTCTGTGTGTGTGAGTGAGTGAGTGTGTGTCTGTCTGTGTGAGTGAGTGTGTGTGTGTGTGTGTGTGTGTGTGAGTGTGAGTGAGTGAGTGAGTGAGTGAGTCTTCGACTCCAGCCCAATTCCCACAACGTTTACAGACTCTGTGCCTTTCCCAGTGGAGATCCAGACTAACTAACTGACTAGGCTATGCAAAAACCCAGGACTCTCTGTTGTGAGCTGCAGTAACGAGCAATACTCGACTCCGTCCCTGTGTCTTCACCGGACACTGACTACTGTGTTCGAGTGAGAGTCGTGACGTTTGTTTGTCTGAGTTTGTCTTCTAACTCGGTTTGTTTTGGATCAGTAGTGTTTTCCGGCGTCACGATGATTGCAGACGTTGTTTTGAGCACCGCCGGTCACGTTACTCTGGTGCTCTGAAATATGAAACCTTTGACATCGAGCAGCTCCAAGTCTGTTGTCAAATGTGTGATTAATAAAAGAGACGTTTAATTTCGAGCCAAATCACAGCGCAAACCAGTTCTTCTGTAAGCACGTCGAGCTTTTACTTCGTTCTCATTCATAACAGTAGTGTCCCGTATTTACTTGACTCTTCTGACGGTCCGTGAGCGTTTCTGATCGCAGCTAGTGATGATGATGATGATGATGATGATGATCCAGCACTGAGAGCTGTGTGGCGTTTCTACGGTCGCTTCTTCAGCAAGACGTCTGCTGTGTCTATAGTCATTTGTATTTTATTTTTGTAATAAAATAATAAACCAGCTTTGGCACTGATCTGTTTGTCTGTGTTTCTGATGTTCATCTGCTCGTGTCATTATGTTTGCTCTAGACAATGTACTGGTTATGTTTGGATGATGACTATTATTATTATTATTATTATTAATAAGTTTTCATCCGCACCCCAGGAAACCTGTGGGAATAAACCTAGAGCTCACTTACAGAACTCCTGCTGTGTAAAGACTGATAATCACTTGTTCTCCTCGTTCGTGGCATCAAATGCAGTTTTATGATAATTGGTCTACAATTAAAAGATATTTGTAAGGGCATAAACATGGAATAAAACACAATTTTCAGTTGCGTTGATATTCAAAACCTTTGAGAGCTAATACTAGTGTATTTGTACTCCGCTGATTGAGTCATAAGTTAAAATGCTGCACACAATATGACACACATAACCGTGTGTAATTACATAGTTCTATTACAAGTGTATTTATTTTACACAATATTGGGTAACACTTTGTTTTAAGGTGTCCTTGTGTAATAACAAATTATGCATACATAGAAGTAACCCTAACCATATAGTAAGTACATGTAGTTAATTAATATTACTCAGTACTTAAATGTATAATTACACTGTAACAAGGACACCTTAAAATAAAGAATTGATTTTTCTGGTAAAAATTGTGACGTATATAAAATTATAACTATTGTTGTTGTTAATTGATAATATGACTATTTCATTGTAGAATCTAAAAAACAATAATTGATGTATTTAAGAAAAATAATACAGTAACGTTTTTACATTACTGTAAAATGATGACTGTCTTAAGGCCCGTTCACACCAAGCACGATAACTATAAAGATATATATATAAATTAGTGCTGTCAAACGATTCAAAAAATTAACTAATTAATTGCATTTTTCTGAAATCGCGATTAATCCCACCTAACAGTAAAGTTTTTAAATATACTTTTATATTGCAATAATTTCACATTCAATCTTCAAATTAATGTACAAGCAACATAATGATTTTTAATATGTGTTTAATGGCATCTTTATTTATGAGTGATCTCTGATCTCTCTATCAAATTGCCCCCCCCCACATATTTAACCATTGACTAGCCATTCAGCATTACAGTATAATTGAGAGCTATCAATTTTAACATTTATTAGACTTTAAAAAATTACTTCTAATTTAAGTGAACTTAAAACAATCTTCACGTAAACCCATTATAATAAGTGTCATATTTACCTGTGCCCTTCAGCAGAAATATACAGAAATTAAAGTTATCAAACACTAAATGCTTAAAGCTATAAAGTAATTTTTCCCTCGCGCTTGAGAGCTTGTTTGACTCGCGCCTGGCGCTGAAGTGAAACGTCTCCCGTTCTCAGTCGATCTGCGGCTGAATATAAATATAACGATATTAGCGTCCACACCAGCGGATGATATCGTCTGTTTATTTTAAGCGCACGCGTATCTGCCGCTTTAAATTCTCAAGCTCGTTATACCAGGATGGATTCTGATTGGCTGTCAATGTTTTTATCGTTCATTAGCTAGAAAAAAATTGTTGTAAAAGTGATCGCAACGATATCGTTCCTCTATATCGTTATCGTTGTGGTGTGAACTTTTATTCTTTAAAATTGTGAACGATTTTTTGCGCTATATCTTTATCGTGCTTGGTGTGAACGGGGCTTTAAACCTTTCATCTTCAAGTGTAAAACCATGCAACTTTTACTTTTAATAGAAAACCTTTTTATTTTTAATTAGAGTCTTAAAGCTTCTTTTGTTCATAAGCACTTGAATACACTACAGTAATAATGGCATGAATCAGCGTGTGTTTAATGCAGGTCAAACGTGATCAGAGGCGTGTTCGTGTAACTGCGGTGTGTGTGTGTGTGTGTGTGTTTCAGAGCGGCGATGGCCACGGCACCCTACAACTACTCCTACATCTTCAAGTACATCATCATCGGTGAGTGAATCGGCAGCAACGACGTGTTTCGCTCATGTGTGTGTGTGGCGTCTCTCACGTCTGATCTCTCTTCACAGGAGACATGGGCGTCGGGAAGTCCTGCTTACTGCACCAGTTCACCGAGAAGAAGTGTGAGTGTGAACCGGGATCGTCAGCATGTTAAGCACACGCCATGCAGATCACACAAGCGAGCCTTGTGCTCCACAGAAACAGCCTCTGTGTGCGATTGTGTGAAACGATCAGCGCGTGACGGCGGGTTTAAAGGGTCGTGACACACCTGGGTTTTTTTGCATCATTACTGACCGTCTGAATGAAGCGCTGCGTCTCCTTTATCATCATCACCATCAGCAGCAGCAGATACAAGGCTTACACGCGGGGTTGCCGATGGTCCAGTAGTTTTAATCGTTCACTAGTAGTTTGTGTATGGTCACCGCTTCACGTGTAAACGTGCACAACACACACATAATCTCACACTAATGTGAATTCATGCAGATTCAGACGCTTTCCTAATGCTGACATCCTTCTCAAGTTCTTCTTAGTAGTACGATCTGAGCTGTGTTTAAGTTAACACGGTGCCCTACAAACACTGAGACACGTCACACCTGTCTAATGTCTAGTTAGTTTACATCAAGAGACCATTAAAGCTAGGGTTGTAGATGGTTAATCAAGTGAAGTCAGCATACAGTGGAAATGCATGTTATAGATCTGATTGTGAACATGAACATCTTTTTTTATGTGTTGACCTGATAATGTTTAATCAATATCATTTATAAGTTATTTATTATATTTAACTGGATCTTGACTTCTCTCTGACCTTGCCTTTGAAACCCATGCTGTAAACCCTGAACAATAAATATGATGTAAGATTACAAATAACCGCTTTTATAACAATAATCAGTTTCGTCTTAAAAGTTTAAACTGAAATGAATCATGACGTTAAAAGTCGTCCAGTCAGTCTCGCTTCAGTCCCTCATTTTTATCCAGATCGTTTAAAAGCAGCTTCATAGTGGAAAATAGCAAAGTTATCCTTCCAAAGTTGTGAACTTAACTTTTTGCATTTGCGAAACATTTGCGAATAAGCACCGTTTCAATCCAACGAGTCAGAGAGAACAAAATCCTGATAAACTGGCACTAAAAATCACTAAGAAAAGTAGAAGCCACTGAATATATAATCATTTTCATTTATAATAAATTACTTGCGCCTCAGAGCGAGCAGACGAAACACAATAATATTTATTTTATTAAAATATGGCACTTCCATCACTCGTTTCTGATGCGATACTCCAAAAAGCAACGTCGTCAAATATAAGTCAAATTCATTTTGAACTGTAAAGCAGCTCTACAGAAGACCGAGTCATTACTGAGATCAGTAGCTATGTTTCCATCCAAAATTTTGAATTGCGTAAAATTGGAATTTTGCATAAAACATTTGTGAATAAAGCACTAGTTTACATCCAGTGAGTTGAAGAGAACAAAATCGTCACTTCTTGATTAACTTGCGCTAAATATCACGAAGAAAAATTAAATTTTCCTGCTGCAGGAGAAGGCACTCTACATAATTTTTGTATACAATAAATTACGAGCTTCAGATCACGCAGACGAAATGCGGTCATGTTATTTATTTTCTGAGTCTGCTGTTTGGGAATGCAGTTCTGGGAGTTAATTATAACGAAGCACTTTGACGAGACTTTGCTCAAGCATTTAAGAATGACAAAACTAGCCTTTCAGATGCTGTGAATGAGATCGGTCCGCTGGTTAGTTAGGATTTGCCGTCCCATAGCGCAAAGTCACATGCCTTTTTTGATGCGCTTGGAGGAATTTATTTGCAAAATGCATTTCCATCTCCTATTATTCGCATTAACCCTTTTTCGCACAAGTCAATAACTAGCTCAAGCGAGCGTGTAAACTATTTTGCAAATTAAGGGATTTTTATTCGAAATTTGGAGTTTGCATCACACGTTTCTTATGTGATACTTCAAAATGCGCATTAAAGGAGACATATTATGCCCCTTTTTACAATATGTAATATGTCTCTGGTGAATGTGTCTGTGACGTTTCAGCTCAAAATTCTCCACAGATCATTTATTATATCATTTTGAAAATGCCTATTTTGAGTGTGTGATATTATAATGAGATCTTTGTCACGTCACCAAGAGAGCGAAATCAGACGCGCTGGTTTTCTCAGACGCTTGCAGAAAAAGGCTTCCCAAAACAAAGTTACTGGGTTCATCTTTTTCATGTTTCCTTGGTTGGTAGATGCACCTTGGACCTGATTATAGCACTTACAACCTGGAAAAGTCAGATTTTCATGATATGTCACCTTTAAAATAGCTATGATGGAAACATAGCTAGTGTCGATGTTCATCAGAGCTGTGATTGACTCAGCAGTTGTTGTTGTTGTTGTTCATGAGCAGTTATGGCCGACTGTCCGCACACCATCGGCGTGGAGTTCGGCACCAGGATCATGGAGGTGAGCGGTCAGAAGATCAAGCTGCAGATCTGGGACACGGCGGGGCAGGAGCGCTTCAGAGCCGTCACGCGCAGCTACTACAGAGGAGCAGCGGGAGCGCTGATGGTCTACGACATCACCAGGTACGTCAGTCATCCAGGTGTCTCGCTGAGGCTGTGGTGAAGCTGGAAACTCATGCTCTGTGTGTGTCGTACAGGAGAAGCACATACAACCACCTCAGCAGCTGGCTGACCGACGCCAGGAACCTCACCAACCCCAATACTGTGAGTATGAGCAGAGGGTATGTGCATAAATAAGGCTCAAACATCTATTAACAAACGTGAGTCTATATTTGAGCACTTTCGTCAGTAAATACGGAAACACAGCCTGCAAAACACTAAAATAAATAAGCTACAGTTAAATAAGAAAGTAGCCTAAATAAGAAACTTAATTCAATGCCAAAAATTTGTAACAACTTCAATCACATGCTGTCAAATCTGCGTCGGCCTGATAACTATTAGAACGTGAACAAATGCCTACCTTGGCTTTTCTAGACAGATTTTAAATTCTTTGTCAGGACGTCATAAATAGAACGAGGCATCAGTTTACTGTCCTAACGTGCCGCATCAAAGCCTATAACAACAATCTGCTGTTTGTGCAGGTCATCATTCTCATAGGAAACAAAGCGGATCTGGAAGCGCAGCGAGACGTGACGTATGAAGAGGCTAAGCAGTTCGCCGAAGAGAACGGTGAGCGCAGCGTCTGTCGCATGACGGGTCACATGACGCCGTTCCCATCTCACGCGTGTTTGTGTTCACAGGTCTGCTGTTCCTGGAGGCCAGCGCTAAAACGTGAGCGATTCCAGCCACACACATTAATCATCAGAGAGCGTGTTCAATCACACAACCAGTTTATGAAGAAAACAGCACTTACCGGAATGAGGAGTGGGAGATATGACCAAAATCTTATATCACGATACGAGTCATTTTATATCACGATATATATTACGATATGTGACCCTCGAGCACAGAACCAGTCATAAGGGTACATTTTTCAGAATTGAGATTTATACATCATCTGAAAGCTGAATAAATAAGCTCTCCATTGATGTATGGTTTGTTAGGATCGGACAATATTTGAAAATCTGGAATCTGAGGGAGCAAAAAAATCTAAATATTGAGAAAATCATCTTTAAAGTTGTCCAAATGAAGTTCTTAGCAATGCATATTACTAATCAAACATTAAGTTTTGATATATTTACGGTAGGACATTTACAAAATATCTTCATGGAACATGATCTTTACTTAATATCCTAATGATTTTTGGCATAAAAGAGAAATGTATAATTGTGACCCATACAATGTATTGTTGGCTATTGCTACAAATATCCCCCAGCGACTTAACACTGCTTTTGTGCTGCAGGGACACACATAGTTAATATAAATATATAATAAGGTTTTTATGATATTAAATTGATACCATAGAATTTTCATAATTAAGATAAAATGCTTTTAGAAACATCACAGAGACAAAAGCCAACACTGTGTTAAACTTTCAGAGAATAACATTTCTGACACTTCTTCCTCCTGCAAACTGCACCGTACGCTATCCATCCATCCATAGAACACTAGCAACCTGCTTTAACACAATGCTAGCATGTTAATGGCATGAATATAACATTTTAGCACGTTTTTAAGCATGCTTTAGTAGTTTAATTGGTTTGCTTATTTTTTGCCATCATAAATTGCCACCTTGTAAAATACAGTCGAACCAAAAATTATATTGATGTTTTTACTAGCAGGTGCAGGACACTATAGTTCATAAATGTGAGGAGAGTAAAATAAAGTGAACGGTGAGATATTACAGCCAAACATTCTTCATACAGCGGACTACCAGTAAAACTAGGGAGCAAACATTATTCAGACACTTTGAGCTGAGCATGTGTTTTTTTCTTTAATTGCTAATGCAATCTTTTTACACCACAGACTGAACAAAATGAAGCAGTGCTTGGTAATTAGTTGAGCTAAATTGGTATTATCTAATTGTGTCCTTAAATGTAACAGCTGACAGCTATTCAACCGAATTCACTACATACCTTTCTATCAAAGTTATCAGACATCATCAAGATGGATTTGTTCTGACGCCGTTTAACTCTTTGAGTTTTTAACATTTTCTAAACTATAGCGATTAAACTGATAATGTGAGAAAGGTGTCTGAATAAATGTAGGTTTAACGGCATCTTCTCGTGAGATCAGTTTGGGTTTTCCCACACCAACATCAAGTTTGTCTCTCACGTGAGCGTATAGATGCTGACTGTGTGTTTGTGCTCACAGAGGAGAGAATGTGGAAGACGCGTTTCTGGAAGCAGCGAAGAAGATCTATCAGAACATCCAAGACGGCAGTCTGGATCTGAACGCGGCCGAGTCGGGCGTGCAGCACAAACCGTCGGCGCCGCAGGGAGGCCGGCTCACCAGCGAACCACAGCCGCAGAGGGAAGGGTGTGGCTGTTAATGCCATGACCTTCATCCTCCTCCTCCTCCATCACACACTCGGCCGTCCCAGAGAGGGGAGGATCACGGCTACATGCGCTCATTCCCTTCTCTCTCTTCATCTGGCCGTCCTCACTCTCTCTGGTCGGTGTTCTTACGTTCCCATCATCCTCTGACCGCACTAACCTCTGCTCATCACGTCACACTTCAGTTCAGACTCTTTTTATTGATGCATTTTATAGCAACGATGTGACGTCACAGAAACGAGACCCATGGCTGCATTAGGATCGTATTGAGAAGATCAAATGCGTTTCTGCTGCCGTATGAAAGCCGAAGTGGTTTGTGACGTGTTCAAGGCTGTGAAAGTGCGCAGGAGAACCGTTCTGTTCGGGTCAGATGCCCGTCTAACGCTCCTGCTGCTAAAGAGCACTTGGTCGAGAGTGCAGAATAATGCATTGCAGTTTTAAAGGGGTGGTTGATTGCGATTTCACTTTTTTAATGTTAGTTAGTGTGTAATGTTGCTGTTTGAGCATAAACAATATCTGCAAAGTTACGAAGCTGAAAGTTCAATGCAAACGGAGATATCGTCTTAAAATTCTGTCAGTTTAATGCCTACAAAAACGACTGGTGGGGACTACAACACGTTACTTCCTGGGTTCGTGACATCACAAACCCAGATAAACCCCGCCCTCGGGAAAAGGCAGCAAAGGGGGCGGGGCCATGCTGCGCTGCTTTAGAGAAGAGAAAGAGAGAACTAGAGGTGCACGTAAAAATCTATTCATATATGAATCATGATTCTGTCTTCTAACGATTCTAATGGATTCACACGTTTAAACACAATCAAGCCTAGAAAAAACCCAGTGAACCACCCCTTTAAATGCACCTGTGCTCAGAATAATGCGTTGCATTCATGCATCTGTAAACGTGCAGTGGTTGCACTGATCCCAAAACTGAATGGAAGTCTCCTGTTTGTGAACTCGCAATCACGTGCATGTCGACATGCGAGCGCATGCATGAGCGAGAGTCGGTTTGGGTCGGACAGCTTTATAAATCAAAGACACTTTATGGAAAGATTGATTCTTCTGCCCCTTCATCATATCAGTATACATTCGTCTGTCCTCACCACTGTTATTTTGAGTTGCCTTATTGTTATTCATTCATCTTAATATTATTACCATCACCGTTTAATCTCAACTAGCTCAACATGCAGTTCAGACTTGAGTTAAACTAACGGTTTCACAACACTGCTACTGTTTTTGTATAGATCGATGAAATGTGACGGAAACGGCTCCAGTCATGTAGGCTGTACAGTAAGCATCAGTGCATCGGCTTGTATATTAACAGCACCACGCACAGCTTCTTCTGAAGCAGCATCTGTGTCTTAACTCGGATCTGATTCAGCTGCTGTACATAAGGCTGTATCTGTTGATGAAACACAGCAGACGCCTCTCTCATAAACTCTCTGAAGAGACGCGAGGCAACTTCTACAGAAAGTCTTACCGATGGAGATCAGATCTCAGACTGAGCTAGTCCTTTTGAACTGTTTGAATGACCTCTCGCTGTTCACACGAGTAAAAACAGTACATATGTATAAACTTAAGGAGCTGTGCTAACGGTTGAAAAATCTGTTTATGTGTGTATATGATTTTAAAATGTTGACATTTAGATTTTAATGATGACAATAAAAATGCTCTAGATAGAGCGTTTCTGCCTCATTCTGAATAAGCACTTAAAATGAAAATGAACACCTGCGTATCATGCGAAAGCAGACAATACGAGCACGCTGACAGAAACAAACCCTTGACGTTGTTCAAGTAGCAAAATTGCTTTGTATTTTATGCAACAAACTGCACCAACGTTACAGAAAGAATCGACTGAAAATAGGTGACGTGTATTTACAAAGACGAGCAATTAGTCTTCAAAAGTGAGAGGCTTGAATACAAATTAAAAAGTAGTGGCATGATTTTAAGAGATAAAAAAACCCATGAAATGTCAACACTGGTAGTACCATGTTGAACTCAAGGCAGCTTGTGGTTGGCCTGTCAGATGAACTAATACTGAAAACAACTGCATTATTTCAATTACACAAGCACAACAGACTGGAAAGTTTTAGTCTCGACGAGAATCATGTGGCTTGTGGTCTTTGGATAAAGCTGTTCCTTACAAATCTGTGATCCCGGAGCGCTTCAGTCAGTGCTGTGTGGAAAACCTTGGAAAGGACAACTGCAGTGGTAACTGAAGATCCTTCAGAGGACATTACAAACACATCTATACATGTACTGCATCTTAAGCGGCGATTCTCACTCCCAAGTCGTTCTCCTTGAGACAGTAGTGTGCTTCGTTCACTGACCCGTGAGCCATGTTCAGCAAGTCTCTTTACGGCAACTGTATTTTCGGAAAAGTGTTTATGTTGTGATTGTGCTGAAGCAACACTTGTTCAAAACCCCTGACGGGCCTGGAAAAGATGGGAAAACCGACTTTACGACTGCAAAGGTCAATGTCGCAATCATACAATACGCGATCACTCGATTACAAAACGAAGTTCCTCATATCACAGGGACCGTTCACATCTCGCAACAAAGCGCTTTATTGACCAACCACACGAAGAAAACGAAGCTAAACAGTCTTTATCAATTGTGAATGTACTTCAGAAAATACATTTTGATCCCGTAAAAATGTTTGGAAGTGTGAGGCACATGAGTTGTTTTTCTGTCAGTCATGAAATACTGCTGTTTTTAACAAATACTTTGAGAAAACGCAGAGAAGCCACTGCAAAAAATAGTTTTTTGCTTAGTAGTTTTGTCGTGTTCTAGTTTAAATATCTAAAAATTCTTGAATCAGGATGCATTTACTTGACAAGTAAAATGATTTAAGATATTTTGTCTTATTTTCTGAAAAAATATAAAAATTTTGTTATTTTTTGCTTAAAACGAGCAAAAATATCTACCAATGGTGTAAGAAAAATAATATCAACTCAAAGGTTTAACAAGATTATTTTTCTTGCCCCACTGGCAGATATTTTTACTTGTTTTAAGCAAAAACTAAATTTTTTCAGAAATCAAGACAAGTCATTTTACTTGTCAAGTAAGCATCTTAATTCCAGAATTTGAAGACATTTACACTAGAAAACAAGACAAATACTAAGAAAGAAAACCATTTTTTGCAGTGAGGAAAGTCAAGGAATTACAGAGACTCAATCAAGTCACTACGACTTGAACCTGGGCTACCTTAAGATCGCCAAGTGGAACGGTTCCCCTGCACTTGTGCACAGTAATAAGACACTGAACCGTTCGGAAACGTTCCTCTATTTGGCATGAGAAAAGCCGAGGTGGCTCACATCACCAGAGAAGCCCCAGACACGCAGATGACACCGGTCGCATCCGTGCTCTTCTCCGCTACCTCTGAACAATGTCACTGATCTCCTTGACGGAGGAAAGCAGCTTTGAAAAGTCTTGAGGCGTGTTGGCTCCCCCGGTGGCGGCGGGGCAGATCTGCAGCTCGCGCAGGCTGCTCTCCAACTTATTGATGGCTTCGCGGAAAGCAAACTTGTTGCGCATCTGCTGGATGGACTCGACGTAGGTCGCGCAATACTTGGACAGATTCTTGCCGGCTTCCAGCACCGCGCTATGGCTGCCGGTCTGCTCCGTAATGCGGCCGATGGCGGCTCGCAGGAGCTCGGTGCTCTCCAAGAGCATCTCGCGCGTGATGCAGGAGTTGGAGAGCCGCTCCGACGGCTGGCGCGTCTTCCTTAGTGAGCGGCGGGTCGTCATGAGGGGAATGAAATTGGATCCCGGATCACCGGCAGCCGATCCGGTTCCCATTCCTGGCAGCTGACTGCTTGGGGATATAGAAGTCGTCTTTGGGGGCTGCACTTTTGAGGTGTTTTTTGGTACATTCTTAGCACATTCTTGGGAAAGACTCATGCCTTTGCCTTGTTCTGCGGATCCGGAACTTGGAGGGTTGTGTTCAGACGAGCCTTTGGCTTTGGTATCTGAAGAAACGTCAAAAGTGGGACTCCTCGAAGTCTTTCCGGATTTGCCGCTCGAGACCGGAGGCGGAGGAGGAGCTGGTTTGGGTTTGGCGAACTTCCCCTTCTCTCGGTCTCTTTGTACAGGGACTTCGGAAGAGTTCTTGAGCCTACGAGGTCTGCATTCGTCTCCTGGAAGAGGAAGCACATTGGGTTTGAACAGCTCTGCTTGCAAGGCGCTCGTTTTGGAGCTTTCCGTCCGATGGCTGAGCTTCGGTGTCCGAGTCAAAGGACTTGATCCAGGACTAGACTCCGAGTCCTTAAACACTTCGTCTGGTGCATCCGAGTCGGTTTTCTTGGGAAGGCGCGGTGGCGGAGTAAGGGTGCCACCACGGGGCACACAATCGGCTTTCTTGCGAGGCAGAGCTGGCTTTCCTCCAAAGGTTCCCGAGTCGAAGTGAGACAACTGGATATCACGGGGCAAGGTGACCGACTTCCACTCGGTGCGCTCGGACCCCGGAAGCATGCTAGAGGTGGAAGAAGACCTTAAGAAGCGCTTGGAGTTTGACATGGGGTCTTCTTCTGCAGGTGGAGTCGTGGCAAGCTTCCCTCCGCCGGCCGATGTTGTCCCCTTTTTCCGTGAATGAGATGGAAAGAGCTGACCGGGAAAAACCATGGCTCCATTGGTGACTCCGACAATCGTTGTACTGTTGGAGCCGACCAATTTAGAAGGGTCGATGCCGTCGTTAGTGGAAGCGCCATTGTTAAAATCATCTCTGCATTCGGAAGCCAGTCCTCTACGATCCAGTTGCCCATCCATCTTCCCGAAGGAGCTGCTGCGTTTAGGTGGTGCCGGAGCCGTTCTCTTCTTTTTCTTGATTAAACTGAACGGATTCATTCGGAACTTATCTTTATCTTTGGCTAGGAGGCGATCGTCTTCGTTTAAGTTGCTATCAAGGACAGGCCTCGGGAGCATCGGGGGCCCGGTTACCTCGGCCTCTGCTGCGTCTGGAAAAGGTACAGCTTCATCAGTCTGCAGAAAAGCAGCTCAGAATTCACTGTGAATGTTGGGAGAGCGCCGCTTACCGGGACTGTCGCCATCCCTGCTGTCCGTATGTCTTCGCAGTGTCCTCGTCTTAGTGGGAAGTTCTGGAGCCTGCTGTATCGGACCCAGTGTCAGCTTCTTACCCTTTTTGCCCAACTCTTTCTCCACCTCTGCAACCCATTAAAAGTGAAGATGAGCCACAAGAAAGTACACATTCATTTCTCTAAATCTCCAGAGATAGAGTCTCACCGTCGGAGATGCTGGACTCTTGAAACATCGTCTCAAACGCCTGGTGGGTTTCAGCAAAAGAAGGCCGCTCTGCAGGGTTCCACCTCCAACCTAAAGACAGAAACGCACAGGTCAGTCCAAAGGGCCTGTATTAATACAGTTCACAGGGGACCTATTGTGCAAAATTCACTTTTATAAGGTGTTTGAACACGGTGTGCAAAAACAACCAGCCTATAATGGTAAAAATCCACCCACTAATTTTTATTTTTATAATCCCAATAAATCATAAACAGTCTCTCTGAACACGCAATTCCAGATTTAGGGAGAAATCCCGCCCATTTGTGACGTTCTCTGCCCTATTAGCATAGACACAGCCCTGAGTGAGAAAAAGCAGTCCACCTTTACTGTTTTCCTGCTGTAGCTGCTGGAGATACACAATGTCAGCGCCACAAGTCCTATGTTTGTGCCAATCATTTTACACCGGACTGCTTAACAAAGGAGGGTTAGGTCAACGCTGGACTTTTGCAAAAGTTGATTCTGAAAGAGGGATCAATTCCAACGCTTCGTGCACGACCATCAGCTCCAAAGCAAGCGCGCCATATTTTGTTTTCCAAATTGCATTTCTGAAAAAGCTTCTTGGCACTAAGGCTAAAGGACTTGTAAGCATTATAGATAGTTTGTATTTCTGGTGTAAAACCAAACTTACTTTAGCTTTATTCATTTAAAGCTGTATATTGAGTAGTGGACGATGTTAAATCCATATCGGAGGAAAAATACATTGTTATTCGGCGCCACCTAGCGTTCAGGCATGAATTAGCAGAAGGTTTTTTTGATTTAATATTGAAAATAGAAAAATGTGAAAACGGCTACTTTTCATCGGCTACGTCGTCATCACGCATTAAGAAACCGTACACCCGGAGGACTATTATTCTTCCTCGAGGAACTGCGGAAGAACTGATGACGGCACGGTTGATCTTCGGCTGACCAATCAGCAGAAAGGGGCGTTTAATTGACCGTTCGCAAAGACACGCCCTCCTTAGTTACTGTTGCTATCCCCGACAAACAATGCTGCTCTCACACTACACACATGTTCTCACGCAGTGAAAAATACATCGCAGAGGAAACTGACAACACACCGACAGACAAGACGGAGCTGGTTACTTCTGCTATGAAACAAGGTCTCAGGACTCTCAGCTTTTAAATTGTGTAATTTTTAAAGAAATTCAAACAATAAATATCATTTTGTGGTTCTTTAATGTGTCGTGACAGATCGCTGTATTGCCACGTGAACCGATCGTCTTTTCATATTTATGTGAAGCACGCAATGAACATGAATAAACATCAGAAAGTGTTTTATGTCAACCGCGGAACACAAAAAACGCTTTAAAGGAATTCCTTCGCTTATTGCCGTTTCTGTGGCAGCCTACAACAGCACAGCTTAACCCTCCACACATTTTTATATTTAATTATATTGAAAAAGTTTCAATTCAGTCGATCATTTTTACCCCGTTTTAACATGGATTTCTGTGGAGACCGGCCGTAGCTGTCGGGCAAGATGGCGGATAGCAGCGGCGGTACATTATATTCGCGTTCTGATTGGTCAGATCGCCTGTCAATCAAGCTCCTTGTTAACGGTCAATTCCCGCCCACATGTAGAAATCGAATATTCAAGCGGTTTATTCATTTTTCTACCCCAGAACAAAAAACTAAAAATTAAGCCGAATTCTTGTTTTTCGTTTCTTGGGAAAAAATTAGAAAAGGAGCAGTTCTCTCTTTTTTCTACTTTTAATATTAAATAAAAAAAACGAGTGAACGGATGATACATGGATTTCAGTGCGTGAGATTGTCCGGTCTTGTTTTTGCCAGCTCTTAAAGCTCCACCCTCTTCTGAAAAGGGGGGCGGGAGCACCAGCTCATTTGCATTTAAAGGGACAAACACAAAAACGCTCATACGTCTCAAAAACGTTTTGGCTGATACCCTTAAAAGTGGCAATTTTAACAAGCTATAAAAAATGATCTGTGAGGTATTTTGAGCTAAAACTTCACATACACACTCTGGGGACATCAGAGACTTATTTTACATCTTGTTAAAAGGGGCATAATAGGTCACCTTTAACTGTAATTATCTTGTTCAAACACTTAAGCTTGTCTACCTTTAGGTCCTGATCTAAAGAGCTACTTACAGGCCCTCATGAGCTCATAGACTTTCACATGTAGAAATCGAATATTCAAGCGGTTTATTCATTTTTCTACCCCAGAACGAAAAACTAAAAATTAAGCCGAATTCTTGTTTTTCGTTTCTTGGGAAAAAATTAGAAAAGGAGCAGTTCTCTCTTTTTTCTACTTTTAATATTAAATAAAAAAAACTAGTGAACGGATGATACATGGATTTCAGTGCGTGAGATTGTCCGGTCTTGTTTTTGCCAGCTCTTAAAGCTCCACCCTCTTCTGAAAAGGGGGGCGGGAGCACCAGCTCATTTGCATTTAAAGGGACAAACACAAAAACGCTCATACGTCTCAAAAACGTTTTGGCTGATACCCTTAAAAGTGGCAATTTTAACAAGCTATAAAAAATGATCTGTGAGGTATTTTGAGCTAAAACTTCACATACACACTCTGGGGACATCAGAGACTTATTTTACATCTTGTTAAAAGGGGCATAATAGGTCACATTTAACTGTAATTATCTTGTTCAAACACTTAAGCTTGTCTACCTTTAGGTCCTGATCTAAAGAGCTACTTACAGGCCCTCATGAGCTCATAGACTTTCTCTGGGCATCCCTCGGGTCTGTCCATGCGGTAATCTTTCTCTAGTAGCTCGTACACTTGGGACAAGTCGATTCCAGGATACGGAGACAACCCATAGGTGGCGATTTCCCAAAGCAGGACTCCAAATGCTAAAGAGTTCAAGCAAAAATGTCAGCTTTACACATGAGATAACACCGATACATCTCGACCTGGGAAGTGAATTCATTGACTTCTGCTTACCCCACACGTCTGACTTGATGGAGAATTTGTTATAGGCCAGACTCTCCGGGGCGGTCCATTTAATGGGAAACTTGGCTCCTACATGGGCTATGTAGGTTTCTTCAGTCATCAGGCGACTCAGTCCAAAATCTGCCACTTTAACCAAGTGGTTTTCCCCAACTAAGCAGTTACGGGCAGCCAGATCCCTGAAACAAGAGCCAGATCGTAACTGGAAACGCGTCACTTCCTACTATTACTAATACTATGTTGTCCCTTTGTCCTAGGGCTGGGCGATATGGCAAAACATTTAAATCTCGATTTTTCAGAACGTTTGACCGATTCTTGATGTTTTCTACGATTTTTAACTAGTCAACTTGAAAATGTAACTACAGCATGATTCAAGAAACTTTTTCTTTATAAACCCTGTATAAGAAAATTATATTCCAAGTGCAGCGCACAGGTTGTAAATGTTAAACAAATGACTTGTGAAATATCTTTGCAGAAAAGATGCATGAACTACAACTACATCTTGTGCAAACTTGTCTTATACATATTATGTGTTCAGAAATAATACAAGGAAAATGCTTAAAATAAAATCTCAAAAGTCAAGGTGATTCAAATTCAAGATGACTAAATATGTAACACCAGTTATTAACTATAAATGTTCTGTAAAAACAAACAGCAGCTTTTAGCCTGTCAGCATGATGCAAACATGAAATATCAGTCATACAGTAGTAGTTCTTCACAGGTTTTATATTCGATTGCGCTGTTTTTCCAATTGTTTATTCTATGTAAACATGAACACATTTGAGAGTTGCGCTCGTGTCTCATGCATCAAACGGCTTTCTACAAACACCGCTCAAGTTAAAACAAGTTCACTCCCATCTTCTTGCATGTGTTTCCCTTTCCACTGCCTGCGTCGCATATCTTTGTCAACACAAAAGCACATTCTGTGTGAAGGCGCTTAGTGCTATATTCTACGTCTGGTCCTTCACAGAGCGCTTAATCACGTGCGCCGACATGCGTTCTTTTCTCTTCACCGTTATATTGTAGAAGTGTCTAATTCTAACATTTGGAAATATTTCTATTCAAAATCGCGAGTTCTTCGATTTCTAAAAAATAAACTTGTGGCAAAACATTAAATTTGAATTACTCGATAAAATCTGAAAAATCACCTGTGGATGAAGTTCTTCTTCTCCAGATATTCCATGGCGGAGGAGATCTGCGTGGCCATGTAGAGCAGCACCACAGCATTGACCTCCTCGTGATTACACTCACGCAGGTAATCCAGCAGGTTTCCGTGGGTCATGAACTCGGTGATGATGTAAAACGGAGGTTCCCGTGTGCAGACACCTGACATCAGAGAAAAACACAGGCTCTTTGTGAAGGACGCTTCATTTAGAAGCACATTCCTCCAGAACATCATTGGACGAATCATGCTTCATAGACCAAAAACTCAAACACACACTGCAAAAAATGATTTTCATCTTGTTTTCTAGTATAAATATCTAAACATTTTTGAATCAAGATGCATTCCCATGACAAGTAAAATGACTTGAGATATCATGTCTTGTTTTCTGAAAAAAAAATTCCAATGGGGCAAAAAAATAAAAAGTGTCTTTCTCTTATTTATTCCTTCCCTTTCTAGTGTGTACTTATTTAAACAATGCTGAAACTTGGGATTTACGAGCACTTCCTGTGTATAAAAAAAATTTAAAAAAATCGCTTTATGTATTCAAGTGTAAGTCACTTTGGATAAAAGCGTCTGCAAAATGACTAAATGTAAATGTAAGAAAAATAATATTGTTTAGCCTTTGAATTAAGATCATTGTTCTTACCCCACTGGCAGATATTTGTACTCGTTTTAAGCAAAAACTAGCAAAATGTTGATGTTTTTATTTAGAAAACAAGACTTAATATCTTATGTGAATGCATCTTGATTCAAAAATGTTTAGATATTTATACTAGAAAACAAGATGAAAATACTAAGAAAGAAAATACATTTTTTTTGCATGAAGTCTTCTAATTACTGGTTGAAGTGGATTGGTTACAAAAGTGCTGCTTTGACGACTATTATGACATTATTTGACCTCTCGTTTAACTAAGAAATAATATTCAAATCAAGGCTGTTTCTTGTGACTTTCTTCTCTTTAAAATTAGAAATTGCAAACAGCGATGAACCGATGATGATTCTTATTTCATATTAATGTCATCTCTAAACTGAACTAAGTTATGAAACAAGTGTTTAAGACTTTGTCTTCATCTAGAGTGTGTTTTAATTGAAAATAAATGTAAATTTGCAAACAACCCCGATTGAACTGGCCTTTTTTGAAAATTGCTTATAATTCCAAATTACAGTAAAAATGATATTTTTTCCACTAATGTAGCACATTACATTGATACAGTAATTTGATGTGCTTGAGTCATTTGAGAAAGTTTGCGCTTTACATTTGCACATCATGCTGCTTCTAGATAAATTATGTTAAGATGAAGATACAAATGTTCATGTAGATAGACCATCTATGAGATACACATACATGTATATATTTATATAAATCATATATTTAATATATAAATATTTTTCTTAAATATATACATGCATGTGTATTTATATACACATAATAACACGCACATACTGTATATTATGTACACAAAACGTTTATTTTGGATGCGATTGATCTTTGCCCAGCACTAATAAATACATTGATTTTCATCTTGTTTTCTAGTATAAATATCTAAACATTTTTGAATCAAGATGCATTCCCATGACAAGTAAAATGACTTGAGATATCATGTCTTGTTTTCTGAAAAAAAAAATTCCAATGGGGCAAAAAAATAAAAAGTGTCTTTCTCTTATTTATTCCTTCCCTTTCTAGCGTGTACTTATTTAAACAATGCTGAAACTTGGGATTTACGAGCACTTCCTGTGTATAAAAAATAAAAATAAATCGCTTTATGTATTCAAGTGTAAGTCACTTTGGATAAAAGCGTCTGCAAAATGACTAAATGTAAATGTAAGAAAAATAATATTGTTTAGCCTTTGAATTAAGATCATTGTTCTTACCCCACTGGCAGATATTTGTACTCGTTTTAAGCAAAAACTAGCAAAATGTTGATGTTTTTATTTAGAAAACAAGACTTAATATCTTATGTGAATGCATCTTGATTCAAAAATGTTTAGATATTTATACTAGAAAACAAGATGAAAATACTAAGAAAGAAAATACATCGACAAGTAAAATGACTTGAGATATCATGTCTTGTCTTCTAAAAAAAATAAAAATTATAAAAATGTTAGTTTTTGCTTAAAACGAGCAAAAACATCTGCCAATGGGGCAAAAACAAAAAAATCTGGTTTAGCCTTTGAATCAAGATAATTTCTCTTGTCCTACTGGCAGATATTTTTGTTAATTTTAAGCAAAAACTAACAAAAATTTAAAACTTTTTTTTTTTTTTTTTTAAACAATTTTTTTGAAAAATGTTTAGATATTTATACTAGAAAACAAGACGAAAATACTAAGTAAGAGAATCATTTTTTGCAGTGTGATGCGTTCTCGACGTGTCTCTGACCTTCAGTGTTTTGACAGCCACGGTCAGGTTGTATTTCTTCCAGACGCCCTCGTACACCTCTCCATACTGCCCTCCTCCCAGCTTGTGCTTCATGGTGATATCTGTGCGCTCCATCTCCCACTTGTCGTAGTTGGGCGAGACGCCGTAGATGGTGGGCTTGTTGCGTTAAAGAAAATACATTTTTTTTGCATGAAGTCTTCTAATTACTGGTTGAAGTGGATTGGTTACAAAAGTGCTGCTTTGACGACTATTATGACATTATTTGACCTCTCGTTTAACTAAGAAATAATATTCAAATCAAGGCTGTTTCTTGTGACTTTCTTCTCTTTAAAATTAGAAATTGCAAACAGCGATGAACCGATGATGATTCTTATTTCATATTAATGTCATCTCTAAACTGAACTAAGTTATGAAACAAGTGTTTAAGACTTTGTCTTCATCTAGAGTGTGTTTTAATTGAAAATAAATGTAAATTTGCAAACAACCCCGATTGAACTGGCCTTTTTTGAAAATTGCTTATAATTCCAAATTACAGTAAAAATGATATTTTTTCCACTAATGTAGCACATTACATTGATACAGTAATTTGATGTGCTTGAGTCATTTGAGAAAGTTTGCGCTTTACATTTGCACATCATGCTGCTTCTAGATAAATTATGTTAAGATGAAGATACAAATGTTCATGTAGATAGACCATCTATGAGATACACATACATGTATATATTTATATAAATCATATATTTAATATATAAATATTTTTCTTAAATATATACATGCATGTGTATTTATATACACATAATAACACGCACATACTGTATATTATGTACACAAAACGTTTATTTTGGATGCGATTGATCTTTGCCCAGCACTAATAAATACATTACATTTATTTACTATGAAGAAGTACTTCACAGTTCACTAGTATTACAGTGACACTGTATTGATTTACTATTTATAATTTGATCATCAATAAAAACGTGATGCGTTTCCACAATTTGTTAGCTTTAGTCCCTGCACAAATGGACTCACCTAAGAGCTGCACCAGGTTTGGGTGTTTGATTTCTTTCATGACCGCAGCTTCTTTTAAAAACTCCTCCACTTCCATTGTGTCCTCCTGCACAAGAGCAAAAACTGTTCTCAGCCAGCATTCATCGCTGCATTAGGATTGTCATGCTCTCATGCAATAGAGGGCCACAGACGGCAGAGAAAATCAATGCTAAATTAGGATTATTTGACGGTATTTTCATTATATTGATCCGTCATGCGGCAGAAGTGCCGGAAGTAAACATGGCCTCATCCTCAGAAAGCATGAGCAAAACTACAAACACCACCTCACGGCATTAAGCCAGAATGATTCTCTTACTTAGTATTTTCATCTTGTTTTCTAGTATAAATATCTAAACATTTTTGAATCAAGATGCATTCCCATGACAAGTAAAATGACTTGAGATATCATGTCTTGTCTTCTAAAAAAAATAAAAATTATAAAAATGTTGTTAGTTTTTGCTTAAAACGAGCAAAAACATCTGCCAATGGGGCAAAAACTAAAAATCTGGTTTAGCCTTTGAATTAAGATATTTTTCTTGTCCCACTGGCAGATGTTTTTGCTTGTTTTAAGCAAAAACTAACAACATTTTTATGTTTTTGTGTTTTTTTTTTTTTTTTTAGAAAAGAAGACTTAATATCTTATGTCATTTTACTTGTGAATGCATCTTGAATTAAATAAGATGCGTCTTGTTTTCTGAAAAAATTATCAATTTTGTTAGTTTTTGCTAAAAATGAGTAAAGGGGTGCCAATAGGGTTCTTTTTTAGCCTTTGAATTAAGATAATTTTTCTTGTCCTACTGGCAGATATTTGTTAATTTTAAGCAAAAACTAACAAAAATTAAAAACTTTTTTTTTTTTTTAAGAAAACAATTTTTTTGAAAAATGTTTAGATATTTATACTAGAAAACAAGACGAAAATACTAAGTAAGAGAATCATTTTTTGCAGTGTGATGCGTTCTCGACGTGTCTCTGACCTTCAGTGTTTTGACAGCCACGGTCAGGTTGTATTTCTTCCAGACGCCCTCGTACACCTCTCCATACTGCCCTCCTCCCAGCTTGTGCTTCATGGTGATATCTGTGCGCTCCATCTCCCACTTGTCGTAGTTGGGCGAGACGCCGTAGATGGTGGGCTTGTTGCGTTTGGGCGCTGGGTAATGCAGCGTGGTGATCAGACCGTCAGACACGGTGGAATGATGGTGAACCAGCTCCGCCAGAGTGTTAAAGCGGCTCTCCGACGAAACATACAGCTGCAGAGGAACAGACACGAGAGCGTGAGCGAGATAACAGCACAGAACCGAGCCTACAAACCCAGCAGAAGACACAATACACAAGTTAAGATAAAACGACTGGCCGCTGAACCCAGGAGACATCGCATTAAAGTCACCATGAAAACAAAATGGACTATTCCTATCTCTAAGGAATATGCAAGGTTTATTATAAATGTTTTATCAGTGCACATCTTTTTTTTAAATTCATGTTTTCTCATCTGTGTCCCTGCAGCACAAAAGCAGTGTTGAGTCGCTGGGGGATATTTGTAGCAATAGCCAACAATACATTGTATGGGTCACAATTATACATTTCTCTTTTATGCCAAAAATCATTAGGATATTAAGATATTTTGTAAATTTCCTACCATAAACAATGTTTGATTAGTAATATGCATTGCTAAGAACTTCATTTGAACAACTTTAAAGATGATTTTCTCAATATTTAGATTTTTTTGCACCCTCAGATTCCAGATTTTCAAATATTGTCTGATCCTAACAAACCATACATCAATGGAAAGATTATTTATTCAGCAAAAAAAAAAACCCCTTATGACTGGTTTTGTGGTCCAGGGTCAAATATAACCAATGTTTTAAAATGATTTGAGTCCAGCATTTCACATCTCACGCGAGTATGAATAGTTGTTGCATAACTTGTGCAATGATATAAATGTGCATTTTCGAAGCCACTTCAGAGACTATATTTATCCACAGACTTGATATAAACAGCCATAACTGAAACAAAGCATGTAAACATGTAAATATCAATCTCTTTTAAACGTTATGTGCTAAAGACATCCATCTGAAACATTAAATCATAAATCCTGGTTGTTCCTGTGTGAATGCATTAATGAGGCTTCTTCAGTGCATTCGAGTGTGTTTAAATGCACCTTTTTAACTATTCATTGGTGTGATAACTGCATTTTGAATACTTTATTCATCCATATGCTTCAGCTGTAGCAGGAGCAAGAGTTAACACACTGTAACATTCAAGAGTGATACACTGTTTCCTGTTAAATCCTGGTTGTTCCTGCGTGAATGCATTAATGAGGCTTCTTCAGTGCATTCGAGTGTGTTTAAATGCACCTTTTTAACTATTCATTGGTGTGATAACTGCATTTTGAATACTTTATTCATCCATATGCTTCAGCTGTAGCAGGAGGGTCAAGAACTCAGATTCATGTCATGTTTATCTGTCGAGTGTCCTGAATGGAGTTATATGATACCGGCTGTGTAATTATTAAAAGCAGCTATCCTTACTAATTGCCAACGTTTAAGCAATTGTGTACATTTTGAACCCTCAGAGCAGGTTAAAAGTGAGCAGCTGAGCTGGAATGGTGTGTGGGGCTCATTCCTGACGGCTTACACTGGAGATTCCAGCAGGGAAGTGTGAGGCGGCCGAGGCGCGTCAGGCATGCGAGGAATGAGCGCAGCAGTGCATGCGTGACACATGGACTCACTCATCAACGACTGAAAAGGGCTTGAGCTTTTAAAAATGAGATATTTAGGGCCCTATGAAATCGGTTCTATTTTTTCCCAAATTCCATTTTTTCCATTTAAATTTTTCCAGATTATGTTTTTTTCCCCCTAGACTCTGGTTTAATGGTTACATTTAAATTGTATTAATCAAAAATCATGTCTAATTAATTGAAATCAAGAAACGTACTATATTAAACAGCAATTTAAATTTACATTGTCATTTAGCAGACGCTTTTATCTAAATCCACTTACAAATGAGGACAACGGAAGAAATCTAAATCAACAAAAGAGCAATGATATGCAGATTTATTAAAAGTTTAACAAAAATTGCATTCAGGCCTTTTAAACCGTCCCCCCCCAAATGTTTTTTTTTTTTAAAATTTTTTTTTAACAAAATTCAGTTTACCATACATTTTCTGGATTCCATTTTAATGGTTTCATTAAATATTAAGAATCAGAAGCTTCTCTAATTAATTGATTTTATTAAATGCGCCATTCATTCACACAGAGACACGCAGAACATGCAGGATTCATAGTCAAATAGTATTTTTGCGGTTTAATATTCAGTGACACTAGTCCATATCTGATTTAGTTCATGGTCTGATTTAGGTGTACTGACCTACTTTTGATGCATCCGTCCTAAATTTGGCAAATCTCGTGACATTCCGCGTTACACAGTAAATTCCGTTTCTATGACTTGGATTCCGTCCGTGTTTTCCGCATCGCAGAAATCATACGGCCCTAGATATTCCAAACTAGTTTTATTTGTACACATCACGCAGCATTCTCAAACGAAATTGCTCTCTAGAAGCTTGCGTTCTGCAAGTGAACGGCGCTTTATTGTTCATCCCAAAGAGGCACAAAATCACTTTCACAGACTTTTACATTAACTGTTCCCTCCCGGTGGAATGACCTGCCCAACTCAATCCCAGCAGCTGAGTCCTTAGCCATCTTCAAGAAACGACTAAAAACACATCTGTTCCATCTTTATTTGGCCCTCTAACTCTAGCACTTTCTATTCTAACTCTATTCTTTAAAAAATAAAAAACTTAGACTTGCATTCCATTCATTTACTAACTGCTTGTTTTCTTAAAAGAAAACTAGCTTGCTCTATTCTATCTGTTTTCTTTTGATTTATTATATAATTAAAGAAAAAAACAAACCTTGCTACATGTACAGTGTTAAGCTAACTGAGACTTGTTATAGCACTCGCATATCATTGCTCTTTTGTTAGTTTTGATTGCTTTTATTGTCCTCATTTGTAAGTCGCTTTGGATAAAAGCATCTGCTAAACGACTACATGTAAAAGTATATTTCAGACTAGTGAGATTGTGTATTTCAGCCGCCGCTAATCAGATGTGTATAATCTGATATTATCTGTAATCACTTCACTGTCACTGCTGTCAGGCTTGTGAAGCATCAGTAGAAACACTCTCTGGTTCTGAAGCTCACCTTGCCGTCGGAGGCCGTGTTGATGCGGTAGTGGTAGACGCGGCCCTCGCAGCGCAGCGAGATGGACCTCTGTCCCGGGCTGCTCTCGCTCTCGCGCACCAGGAAGCTGCCGTTGATGCCGCTGCTCAGAAGGTACTCGGCGGCGTTGCGGGACACGGGCCCGTGGTACCAGCTGTGCTTCTCCAGGCTGTTGACGGGCGTGATGTAGTTGCTGGGAACCCAGCCCTGGCCGTTCTTGGTCTGCGCCTCGCACCACTCGCCATTGTGATTGTATCCCAGAACCCTCAGCTTCTCTCCTGATCAGAGCATTATGTCAAAGTCATTTCAATGTCTATTAACTCTTTCCCCGCCAGCGATTTTGATGATTTTCACTAAAATTTGATGGCCTCCAGTATATTTTGCTGTATGAATATTTGAATATGCAATACACCAAACTAAAGATCAGAGCCTCTACTAAAACAAAAAAAAATCTGTTTCATTCTAGCTTAAAGCATTCTTTTTCAGCAACACTTCAATATAGGTAGGTTTCATAAATGCATTTTGAGCAAAAAGTTGTGAAAATCTAATTTATCAAAAACTAGATCTGGATTCAGTACGATTATCAAAGCATAAATCCAGTAAATCGCTTCCAACAACGCCTCCAAAGCTTGCAGACATATACCACGTCCTGGATCAACATTTCACTCCGTAGCATTATGCCGTTTTCAT
Source organism: Sinocyclocheilus grahami (assembly GCF_001515645.1). Classification (NCBI taxonomy): domain Eukaryota; kingdom Metazoa; phylum Chordata; class Actinopteri; order Cypriniformes; family Cyprinidae; genus Sinocyclocheilus; species Sinocyclocheilus grahami. The sequence goes on from NW_015506285.1 coordinate 436,523, forward strand.
TTATATGCTGTCTATTGCTGACGATCGCATTATTTTTCATATGCATCTGTTTGCATAAGACATCGCTGGTTTCTCCGTCCTGTACACATGTGTTTTTGTTCGGGAGGTTTTGTACTCGTTCAGAAGATGTGTAATAGCGCTCCGAGTGTATAACAGTGAAAACACGGAAAGCCGTAAAAACTCGTCTTTGGCGGGGAAGCGCTGTCTTCTAAAAGACGAGATAACTCGTCAATGGCAGGGAAAGAGTTAAGGCCGAAAAATAATTGATTTACAGCTGTGCCGTTGTAATCGTGGAAAGTGTGAATTAAAAACAGATGCACATCTACTCCCGCTGCATCAAAGGTTTCGATTTACAAGCTTTAAGCTTTATTTTTAATATTTATTATATTTTGTTTGCATAAACACTAAAACAATAACATTACCAATGATGTCTGGAAGTGACAACTTTATAACTTAATGAGTGTATGACAACCAGAAAACGAACGTTTTTGTCATAATTGGGATTGGGGGGGAATGCTTTGGGACACTTTGCTTCGGTTTGATTGGGTTTAGGAAATATAATAAAATAAATCCCATTGCCTATGCTCTCAGGATCCCTGGAATCAGTGTTACAAGTACCCCAGACACAACGTTTTTCCATTTTTGAAGCATAAACCCCATAAAAACGATGCAAGCTCTTTCTCTATGGCGCTGAAACCTACAGATGTCCGAGGTCTGCTTTCTGTGCAACTGATACTCAACTGCCATTGGCTCATCTGCGTTCGAGGGGAGGGGCTTACCGATAGGTCAATTGAAGGTGACGAGCCTTACAAGTTGATTTATCTGCGTTTAAAAAAAACGCCTCTGGTCAAAGAAACTTTCCTATGACTGCTGAAGCTTTTTAGCTCAGGTAGAATCTGCGATCTCTGACTGAGTTTGCTGGCTTCCATGGGTGCAATACGCTGTGTTTTCCAGCAACTGGCAACCCAGGGTGTCGAAATGCTTTTGGTTTATGATTAAAATACAATTAACTCTGCAGCCCTAGTGTCCGCTGGCTCTAAGAAAAAAAAACGGCATCATTTTGCATAGCACAAGCTCATTAAGTATATTTAGATGCACTTCAAGGAGTTGGTTTTTAATTGGAACGCAGCAAGAATTTGCCTTTTTAAAATGACGGTGCAAATAAGAACTTACACATGGCTTCCCGTTATAGATATGTTCTCATGTGAAGCGATTCTGATGCCTAGCGGCTGTCAGTGATCAGCTCATCCACATTAGATGTCTGATCTCCATCAAACAGCTAAAAAAACTCAATTCTTGAAATTCGTTTGCTATGCATCCGAATAAAAGGATTACATGCCGAGATACTAGCATTCTTCTTTTATTCTTATAAAGTGCTCAGTCAGAGCATATTAAAATCGACAGATGTTTCGGTCATGCAGGACCTCCCTCAGGGTTCACTTTCTATCGAAACGCTTCATTTTTCGATTCAGCTCCTCACATTATCAACACACGTGTATCTAATCGATTAAATGAATGAATCAGTGACAGACCATTTACTTCACTGGCAATTTACAAATACATCCAGAGGAGATACAGAGAAATACAGAATCAACCTTTTATTTGGATGCATAATCAAAGAATTGAGTGTTTTTGCTTTTTGATGGATTCTATTATTGACTTGCAATCGTGTTACATGTGAATGGAACCAAGCGCAAAATCCTCCTTTTTTCATTTTTGATCTCCATCAAATTCATGAAGTGTTTATCATAAAGACTTGCGACACTATGTGTACTATTTTTGGCTCTTCGACGAATTGCTTGCGGGGTTCGCATTCGATAAAAGCATCTGCTGAATGAACAAAGCTGTACTAACTAACCTCCTGTCTGGGACATCTATAGGAGATGCACTAATAACAGCTCGTTATAAAACGGTGAAATATCGTTATTCCAGGCACTGAATCCACACGCTGTCGTTATCTAATGAAGTGAGGGGCGTCTGGATGGCTGTAGATCTTCCCCTCACTGATTTTCACGGGCCGGATGGAAAGAACTGACATGTTGAGTAAGATAAAGGAAGAGGAGGAGATGAAGAATGCGCAGCAAATATGTGGATTTCCAGTCAGACATGTGACCTCATATGACTGCTAATAAACGGCGGAACAAAGAGCAGCTTCTCTCATGCGGTGACTGCAGGAGTCCCAAATAAACACTCATTCACTAATGTGCATTCTGCTGTTGATGCCCATCTTAAAGGAGACTTTACTGTAAACGGTTTCTTCACCTCATTTGGTGTTCCTCGTCAAAAATGACCGCCCTTTTAAAAATTGCTTGTAATCTTGTTATACGATATTATCAGAAAAGCTCTTTGTCAACTTGTTTTCTTTTAATTAGCTTAGGTTTTGTGTTTCTTTAATCAGCTGACTGATCAAAGATCTCAATGCTCCTCAGTTTAGGAGTGAAAAAACATTATTTACGGATAGTTTTGGCCATATTCACTAAAATTGAGGTGCACAAGCTCAGATCAATGAGGCCTATGATCAATCATCTCCAAAAACAAACAAAACCTGTGTTAATCGAAAGAAAACAAGTTGATAAAAGGATTGAATACAAATAGCATAATGCAATTTTTTGTAGGCTGGTCATTTTTGACCTGGAAACACCACAAGAGTACCAATGTGGGGGGGATTGTTACACCCTGTGCTTGTTTTATTCTAATGTCATTAACTAGCATTTTCGGGGAAAAGGAAAATCCTCTCCAGATCCAAATGACCGGAATACAACATGAGGGTCAATTTAACAACTTTAAAACTTTCATAATTAAAAGGAGTATGTTCACTAGCACATTATTGACAGATGTTAATTTCTGTGGCGTTGAAGCTAGCAGTGATTACGGTGTTTAACGTGTTCGGATGATGAAGCATGCGATGCGTGTCTGACCTTTGGTGATGCTGAGAGTGTTATCGCCGCTCGCGACGAAGTCATACAGCGCTACGAACAGATTGGGGTCATTTTCGCTGGGTCCCGCCAGCAGATTCTCTTTGGAGTTCCAGCGCGCCGCCTCGGACAGACCCGGGGCCTCGAAATCCGGCCGCTGAAGCGCTTCTGCAAACAGACCAATACATGACAATGAATGTGAGAATGCATGTTAACATGTGACCCTGGAGCACAAAACCAGTCATAAGGGTCATTTTTTTGAAAGTGAGATTAATGCATCATCTGAAAGCTGAATAAATAAGCTTTCCATTGATGTATGGCTTGTTAGACATCTATATACACACACTGATTTTTTTAAAATCCAAATGCAAAAACGCAGAAAATACAGAGCTATATATATATATATATACCGTATATCGTAAATCAGCCAAAAAATAGAGAGATATGAATTTTTGGCCACATCGTCCAGCCATAATAGTAACACACACCCCAAATGTAATCATCAATACAGTCAGCTCACAGTACATCACCACAACCACGTGCGTCATAAAACACCACGGACATAAACGGCAATCTGAACTGTTTAATGAGTCACATTCATTACTCTGTGGCATGAGGAGAAACACGTGCAGTGAAACGATCGTGACTGATGACCTCAGACATAAACAAGGCAAATAAGATACGGCAGAAGATTTGTTTTTCATGCATAAACTCACTGACTGGGACATGAATCAGCTTAGAGAAATAAAAAAAAGTGTTTTAATCACCCAAAAACGGGAATTCAGTCATCATTGACTCTCTCTAATGTTGACTGTGAAATGCAAAAGGAAAACATCTGAGCAATCCTCAGTGACCTCAAGCCCTGGCATGTGGACGACTGCTGCTTTTATGGGCATTTCTGGAGCCTGACAGCCATGATAAAGATTCTCCTCGTGTTCCACAGAACGACATGAGTCAGTAAACAGTTAACTAACCCTTCAGTCACCCGTAAAACGCCAGTGCATTTGGGTAGTTGACAAATATGGATTTTTTTTAAATCCACATCACATCTCAATGTTCAAGGCATGTACAGGAGAATTATGTAACTGGTCTTCCACAATTTATAGCTTTGTAATTCCCATTTAGCATGATCTCATGTCTTGAGCAGCCAGTCAACATACAGCCACAAAGACATCAGGCTACAATGCACTCAGATGTTTCTTCCACATTTCAGCTCCTTTATACACGACCAGTCAAACCTTTCTGGACGGTAATTTTAATGTGTTTTTTTTTTTTAAAAGAAGTCTCTTCTGCTCACCAAGCCTGCATTTATTTGAACCAAAGTACAGCAAAAGCAGTAAAATATGTTTATTTAAAGTAACTGTTCTCTGTGAATCTGTGTTAAACTGTAATGTATTTCTGTGATGCGCAGCTGTATTTTCAGCACCATTCCTCCAGTCTTCAGTGTCACATGATCTTCAGAAATCAGTATAATATGCTGATCTGCTGCTCGAGAAACATTTATTATTATTATCAGTGCTGAACACAGCTGAGTAGAATTGTTTCAGGTTTCTTTGATGAATAGAAAGTTCAGAAGAACAGCATTTATCTGAAATAGAAATCTTTTGTAACATTATAAATGCTACTTTTGATCAATTTAAAGCATCCTTGCTAAATAAAAGTATTAATTTCTATAATTATACTGACTCCAAGCTTCTGAATGGTAGAGTGTACAATGTTACAAAAGCTTTTTATTTCAGATATTTTTTATCTTTAAATCTTTCTATTCATCAAAGAATCCTGAAAAAAAATGTACACGACTGTGTTCAACATTGATAATAATCAGAAATGTTTCTCGAGCAGCAGATCAGCATATTATACTGATTTCTGAAGATCATGTGACACTGAAGACTGGAG
>NW_015506285.1:441873-443039 GCF_001515645.1 Sinocyclocheilus grahami
GGTTTCTTTGATGAATAGAAAGTTCAGAAGAACAGCATTTATCTGAAATAGAAATCTTTTGTAACATTATAAATGCTACTTTTGATCAATTTAAAGCATCCTTGCTAAATAAATGTATTAATTTCTATAATTATACTGACTCCAAGCTTCTGAATGGTAGAGTGTACAATGTTACAAAAGCTTTTCATTTCAAATATTTTTTATCTTTAAATCTTTCTATTCATCAAAGAATCCTGAAAAAAAATGTACACGACTGTGTTCAACATTGATAATAATCAGAAATGTTTCTCGAGCAGCAGATCAGCATATTATACTGATTTCTGAAGATCTGAAGACTGGAGGAATGATGCTGAAAATACAGAAAATTGTTATTTTAAATAAACATTTCACAATTGTACTGCTTTTGCTGTGCTTTGGATCAAATAAATGCAGGCTTGGTGAGCAGAAGAGACTTCTTTACAAAACACTAAAAATCTTACTGTTCAAAACAAAGACTGGTAGCATATATTCACGCCATAAGAACAACATTTCAGAGTTTTAAAGGGGTCCTATTACGCTTTTTCACTTTTTTAAATTTTAGTCAGTGTGTATGTTTGGGTATAAAAAAAGATCTTCAAACTTACAAATCTCAAAGTCCACTCCAAAGGGAGATATGTAGTTTTAAAAATCCCTTTTCAAGAACTACAACGAACGGCTCGTTTGGACTACAGGGTTGGTTTTCGGGCTTTGTGAGCTCATTGGCTGCAGTGCTGTAGCCTCACATTTTCGGCATGTCTAGAACAATTCTTACAAGTACAACACGACGTAGCTGGGCGCCGCGGACAGACACCGCCAGTGTGCTACACTCATAGAAAATAATGTATTTGAATTTTAAAGCCGTGGCGCGCTGCTGCGCTACTCGTTTGGTGTGCGACCGCCTGAAACGCTGTTTTTTTCACCTCCGTGCCCAAACGTCTTTGTCTGGGCTTCCGAAAGCGGATGATGTCAGGAAACAGTGGTTGCAATTTATTTTTTAACTCTGTTCCTGAGCATTATTACCCCAATTTGCTACATTTAGTGTGCTGCACATTTGACTGAGGACCGCTTCCACAACATGAGGGAGTACAGTGCTGGATTCCCAAAAGCTTTTGTTGAAAGACGGAGCAAGGGGGCGGGGCAGTACTGAA
>NW_015506285.1:453169-482108 GCF_001515645.1 Sinocyclocheilus grahami
AATGATGCTGAAAATACAGAAAATTGTTATTTTAAATAAACATTTCACAATTGTACTGCTTTTGCTGTGCTTTGGATCAAATAAATGCAGGCTTGGTGAGCAGAAGAGACTTCTTTACAAAACACTAAAAATCTTACTGTTCAAAACAAAGACTGGTAGCATATATTCACGCCATAAGAACAACATTTCAGAGTTTTAAAGGGGTCCTATTACGCTTTTTCACTTTTTTAAATTTTAGTCAGTGTGTATGTTTGGGTATAAAAAAAGATCTTCAAACTTACAAATCTCAAAGTCCACTCCAAAGGGAGATATGTAGTTTTAAAAATCCCTTTTCAAGAACTACAACGAACGGCTCGTTTGGACTACAGTGTTGGTTTCCGGGCTTTGTGATGTCACAAAGCGGCTCATTGGCTGCAGTGCTGTAGCCTCACATTTTCGGCATGTCTAGAACAATTCTTACAAGTACAACACGACGTAGCTGGGCGCCGCGGACAGACACCGCCAGTGTGCTACACTCATAGAAAATAATGTATTTGAATTTTAAAGCCGTGGCGCGCTGCTGCGCTACTCGTTTGGTGTGCGACCGCCTGAAACGCTGTTTTTTTCACCTCCGTGCCCAAACGTCTTTGTCTGGGCTTCCGAAAGCGGATGATGTCAGGAAACAGTGGTTGCAATTTATTTTTTAACTCTGTTCCTGAGCATTATTACCCCAATTTGCTACATTTAGTGTGCTGCACATTTGACTGAGGACCGCTTCCACAACATGAGGGAGTACAGTGCTGGATTCCCAAAAGCTTTTGTTGAAAGACGGAGCAAGGGGGCGGGGCAGTACTGAAACACCGTCTGAGCTGTTGGCCAATCACAACACACTGGGACAGCTAACCAATCACTACACATTTAGTTTCGGAAGGCGGAGCTTCATCAAAGCCAATCGTTTGTGCCAGACTGGGGAGAGAGGTGTTGTAATAATGTAAATTATGTGAAAAATAATGCGTTTTTCGAAGAGCCAAGCATGAGAGCATGTTCTAGTACACCCCCAAAACAAATCAAGACTTTGTAAAAGAGCATAATAGGACCCCTTTAATAAAGATAAACTGTTACTGGCGTTCAGTAACCTCTATCTATGCTCGAACAATCTGCCTGAGATCCTGAAGATCACGGAGCAAACCCTGAACAAACTCCAGCGAGCTCACAGAGCGCAGATGCATCCAAACGCTCCACACACACCGAGCTGCACGGATCTATCCAGACAGGAATCAGGTTTCCCAGTGTTCTCTCCTCCCTCGTTTTTCCTCTCTTTCTATTTTACAGAGAGCCAGTATGTCTGGCTTTCCTCTCACTCGTTCCCCCTCCTCCACTCTCCAAACAGACAGAAGAACCGAGGCCTGTGATTTTCACGAGACCATCGACCCCAGATCCATCCGTCTGTTCATCTGAAGGCTGTGGTCGGACTCGGACACACTCACGCACGCTCTCACACACACACACACACACACACACACATATACTCACGCACGCTCTCACACACACACACACTCACGCACGCTCTCACACACACACACACTCACGCACGCTCTCACACACACACTCACATACTCACGCACACACACACGCTCTCACACACACTCACACATACACACGCGCTCACACACACTCTCACACACACACTCACGCACGCTCTCACACACACACTCACATACTCACGCACACACACACGCTCTCACACACACTCACACATACACACGCGCTCACACACACTCTCACACACACACTCACGCACGCTCTCACACACACACTCACATACTCACGCACACACACACGCTCTCACACACACTCACACATACACACGCGCTCACACACACTCTCACACACACACTCACGCACGCTCTCACACACACACTCACATACTCACGCACACACACACGCTCTCACACACACTCACACATACACACGCGCTCACACACACTCTCACACACACACTCACGCACGCTCTCACACACACACTCACATACTCACGCACACACACACGCTCTCACACACACTCACACATACACACGCGCTCACACACACTCTCACACACACACTCACGCACGCTCTCACACACACACTCACATACTCACGCACACACACACACACACTCACATACTCACGCACACACACACGCTCTCACACACACTCACACATACACACGCGCTCACACACTCTCACACATACACACACACTTCTCACAGACACACACACACACACACACGCTCTCACACACACTCACGCACGCTCACGCACGCTCTCACAGACACACACACACTTCTCATACACACGCATGCGCACACACACTCACACGTTCGCGATCAGACGCTTACCTTCCAAGTAACAGCTGGAGGACGAAGAAAGACCTTTTTTGGATTTACAGCCCACCAATTTTAGACAAATCTCCAACATTTTCATTTGCTTCCCAACGACCAATCCAAGAAAAAGAGATCCAGTTCCCAAACTCTAGCGCTGTTTTCTCTTTTATCCAAACGATTGCTCAAAGACACACAGTACACACATATATTATGTAAACAAAAACTTTTATTTCGGATGAGATTAATCGCGATTAATCGTTTGACAGCACTAACTTTTTCATTTGTTATTTATCATTAAAATGAAGTTTTCTACATTTATTAGATTGTGTTTAACACACAAAACAGTGATGATCAGGTCAACACACAGAAATATACAAATTCTACATTGATTTACAAAAAACTGCACTGGCAGATCAGATCGGTATCGGCAGATACTCAGAATTTTCGGTATCAGATCGGTTCTGAAAAAATGGTATCATTGCATTCCTAGTTTAGAACAAAACAATTCTGGCGTATTAAGTGGATTCTGCCTTAAAAGCCTCTGATTGGCCACTGCATTCACAACAGTCTGTCTGTGATTGCCTACAATGCTCAACGCAGCAAAACATGTTCTCCAAGCTCTTCACGGAGTCTCACATAAATACAGGAGCGTTTGAAAGCCGATACCGGATCGACCTGGTAACGCATAGATGCTGGTGTCTCCATGTTTTTAAAATGTAAGCATCGACCGAAGTACTGGTACTTCTGACGACACTAGCGACGGAAACCCGGACACGTAAGGTCCTTGCACACGGAGTCCGAAATTTTCGTATTCATCATCCTTTCCTATCAAAATGCTTGCTATGGACGCGAAAATGCAGAAAATCGAACCTGATCCGAATTTTTTTTATGACGGACGAAAGTTTCAGAAAGTGTGTAAACGTGATTGACACAACGTGAGGTCGTATTTATTTTTTAACGTGCGAAAATTTCAGACTCAGTGTGCAATGACCTTTACACTGGGAATGAGCGAACAAAACATCCAGCAGTCCATATTTTAGATTTATACGTCAGCCTGGGGTTCCTGATGTAATGGGGAATGTCTCTAGCCGTGTCGCTTCGCTAAAGCATTCCAGAAAGCTCCTCTTGAATAAGTCCGGAGCTACATGTGGGAAAGCGGGTGATGAGGATGAGCTCAGATCACAGGTCTCTGAGTCTGTCCAATGGCGTCTCCACAGACGGGAACCCGGGCCACTCTGGAGTCCAGAAACGAGGCAGCCAACTCAGATGAAAGATTCTCTGAACTTTCCAGTCAGAAGAATGAGCCAGCGGCTGATAATGGTTAAGCTGCAGTCCAGCCAGAAAGCGGAAAACCCAGCGACCCATACCACACGAGTCTGATGCTCTGCTCCATTAACATGATCGCTCAACTGAGTTCAGACACAAAGGAGAAGCTCCTGTATCTGAGAACCAAACCATTCAATTAGAGATGCACCTATCGACCGGCCAGAGTCCGGAATTAGCCGATTTTCCGCATGACTGTTTTGACGTCACACTTATGGCGACTGATAACGTATTTATATCGTGCATAGCCTGAGTGAGTGTGTAAGAGAGACTCCTGCAGAAATCAAAACTAATGAGCGCAACAGCACACACAGAAAGTTATAGATGCATACTGCGGTAGTAAAAAAAGAAGAAATGTATAATACGTGACCCTGGAGCACAAAACCAGTCATAAGGGTCAATTTTTTTTAAATTGAGATTTATACATCATATGAAAGCTGAGATACAACTATTTTTTAAAAAACTCAAATCTGAGGGTGCAAAAAAATCTAAATATTGAGAAAATCATCTTTAAAGTTGTTCAAATGAAGTTCTTAGCAATGCATATTACTAATCAAACATTAAGTTTTGATATATTTACGGTAGGAGATTTACAAAATATCTTCATGGAACATAATCTTTACTTAATATCCTAATGATTTTTTGCATTAATAAAAGTGTATAATTGTGACCCATACAATGTATTGTTGGCTATTGCTACAAATATCCCCCAGCGACTCAACACTGCTTTTGTGCTGCAGGGACACAGATGTGATTTAGGTACGCTACATTGCACGACCAAAATGTTTCAACACGATTGTACGATAGTGTACGGTTACTTCCTCTACAGTCAAAAATCTGGGTGTTATATTAATTAATACCACATGCACTTTTTAGTTTGTTGTTTTGTTTAGGTTGTTACTCAGACGCAGGCAGTGCGCTGCATGAGACAAAAGAGTAATCTAGCCGCTCTTTAGTGTAGATGCATGCTGAGTTTATCAGACGATGCTGTGATTATAAATGAGAGTGACTCCTGGTTAACATGTATTAAAAGGGGTCGTGTTTAGTCACTATTTAGTGTGGTATTTTTCTACAATATTCACTCATCATGACAGTAAAATAGGGCATTCTAAGTCAATATACTGCAGTATTTCCTCTCAATCAGTAGAAAATGTGGTTAACACCCGGTCATGCATGAAAAAAATACCGTCATGTACCGTGAAACCGGTATAATTTTGAAAAATACCGTGACATACATTTTTGGTCATACTGCCCAGCACTAAATCCAGTCATTTCAATCTCAATTCACACAATCTGGAATTTTGCGCAAAGGCGAAAGATTTCCCCTGATTTCCCAATGAGATTGAGTCACTCACATGGATTTTCCGTGTTGACATACAGAAACCTAAAGTTTGCTAATGTGAGTGCATCTCTGCTTTACACTAGATTTTTACATTTCTTGAATAAAACAACTAAGTTCTTCAAAATTTGCTTTGCTGTGCAGTTGCTTTATTTAAACTGGTGGTCAGGATGTTACTATGTGCAGGGTTTCTGTAGGAAAAATTAAGACTTTAGGACTTTAAGACCAAGTAAAGTAAATATAAGGAATAAATAAAACGTAACACTATGTCAACACGGCCTCAAAATGCAAATGTCTTGTATTAGCAACCCTTCAAAGCTTGAAAATACAACTTCCGATAGAGCTCCATCACTTTTTATTTATTTATTTCAATCCATTTGTCTTGTTTTCCAGTACAAATATCTAAAGATACATTTTTACTTGAGAAACAAAATAAGTCTTGAACTCAATCGTGTTCAATTTCTCTGAAAACAAGACAACTTGCAACTTAAGAAAATGTGTCTTGATTGAAGGACGTTTAGATATTTGTATTGGAAAACAAATACTGAGAAAGATGCATGCAACATTTAATGCCATGACTATAAATTAAAGACTTCTGCTCTGATTTAAGAATGCCTGAATTTGTGAAAGGGCGAATTAAGACTTTTCAAGACCTTGTTAAGACGTGCACTTGTATACAAGTGCTAGGGTGTTTCGTGGGGGATTGTGTGGTTTCTAAGGTGTTGTAGTTGCAAAGGCATACGCTATAGCGTGCTCGATGCGTTTTCTTTCATGGTGTTCAACACATAATTAGAGTAATCGTTCATGTCTGGAGCACAAATGCTGCACTTACACACTCGACTTTAAGAGTTTTGATCCTTGAGGAGCACTACTGCTGGTGACCTAAACGGCTCTAATAACTGAACACTGAAAGGGTTTTCTCATTTGCGCAGACAAAAGCAAGAGCTGGAGAGGCAGGTTTTATTGTGAAAGAGGGGGAGGTGACAGATGTAGAAACATGAAGCACATTGTTCAGAGATGAGCTCATAGAGAATCATTTATATAATCCACTTTCAGTTAGCTGACGTACACCATCCCTCGCCGTCATTAAAAACACTTTCCAAACCGTAGCGCAGAAGTGAAGCAGAGCCTGCAGTGCTTCGCGTGAGAGTCCTTTCATGCGTTTATTTTAATGTGAAGCAGTTAGCTAAATGTGGATGCAGGGTTTCAGCATTAGCGCAGGAACGGAAACATGATCCAGGTGTACGGGCTGCTGGGAAATCACAACAGGCCTGATGTCACTCTCAAAATCACACACACACACACACGCACGCACACACACACACACACACACGCACGCACGCACGCACACACACACACACACACACACACACACACGCACGCACACACACACACACACGCACGCACGCACGCACACACACACACACACACACACACACACACGCACGCACACACACACACACACGCACGCACGCACGCACACACACACACACACACACACACACACACGCACGCACACACACACACACACGCACGCACGCACGCACACACACACACACACACACACACACACACGCACGCACACACACACACACACGCACGCACGCACGCACACACACACACACACACACACACACACACGCACGCACACACACACACACACGCACGCACGCACGCACACACACACACACACACACACACACACACGCACGCACACACACACACACACGCACGCACGCACGCACACACACACACACACACACACACACACACGCACGCACACACACACACACACGCACGCACGCACGCACACACACACACACACACACACACACACACGCACGCACACACACACACACACGCACGCACGCACGCACACACACACACACACACACACACACACACGCACGCACACACACACACACACGCACGCACGCACGCACACACACACACACACACACACACACACACGCACGCACACACACACACACACGCACGCACGCACGCACACACACACACACACACACACACACACACGCACGCACACACACACACACACGCACGCACGCACGCACACACACACACACACACACACACACACACGCACGCACACACACACACACACGCACGCACGCACGCACACACACACACACACACACACACACACACGCACGCACACACACACACACACGCACGCACGCACGCACACACACACACACACACACACACACACACGCACGCACACACACACACACACGCACGCACGCACGCACACACACACACACACACACACACACACACGCACGCACACACACACACACACGCACGCACGCACGCACACACACACACACACACACACACACACACCCACAGACACACACACTCACACACACACACACACACACACACACACCCACAGACACACACTCACACACACGTCAGTCAGTCTTCAGTCCGACACCCAGTTGATTCAGTTCAGACTCCAGCAGAGCAGCTGTTTGCATCAGGACTAGTTCAGTCCAGCAGATGCAAATTTAACATCCAGAGTTAGCATATCTAGAGAAATCTAGTGTTAGACGCGGTTAAGGTAAAGCTGATAAATGAGACATAGCATCTCTGGCCCTGAGTACAGCTGCTATTAACATCTGGCTCGACTGATCCACTCAGAGATCTGATCATCAGACTCAGTGACAGACTCAATCCAGAAGAACTGTGTCTCCAAGACGCTTCAAGAAACCTCCTGCAAAGGAAGACACACGTCTTGGAGACCCAGTTCTTCTGGATTGAGTCTGTCTCAGTTTGTTCTGTTTCTTCATGTGACTCCAGACAGACTGATGATGATCAGATCACATCTCTGTGTGCAGCACAAACATATATCTCACTGCATTATTACAGTTAATGGCAGAATGAATGTTTGGAAATGTAAACTGATATTTCCTCCTGACACACTACAGCAAAAGATAGAAATAACTGACTTCAACACATTTTTTTGTTGTTGTTGGTGAAAATACTAATGGCATAAGACTTTTGCACAGTAGTGTATATTCTATATCAATTCATTTTATTTCAATATTTACCAGCGGTATTTCTAAAAATCAATTTAAGGCTTTTTATGACCCTTTTTAAGACTAAATTCAGGAATAAGGTGGATAGGTAAGATGAAAAGAAAATGCAATTTGAAACTCTTCTGAAGACGTTCGGTTCCCTTCAGAAACACATTCATATACAGTGGGGCAAAAAAGTATTTAGTCAGACATCAATTGTGCAAGTTCTCCCACTTAAAAAGATGAGAGAGGCCTGTAATTTTCATCATAGGTATACCTCAACTATGAGAGACAAAATGAGAAAAAAAATCCAGAAAATCACATTGTAGGATTTTTAAAGAATTTTAGACTTTGGAATGTGCAGCGCTCATATTTATTCAACGAAAACAGCTTTTTGAAATTTAATCGTCACATTAAGCGATATCATGATTCCTGTCTTTCCTTCCTCAAATTAAAGACCTCTTGAAATTATAATGAAGACTTGGCTTATACCATTTAAGACTTTTTAAAGACCCGTGGGAACCTTGTTTTTAAGATTTTGGTAACCCGGTGGGAAGATACAAGGGTGATATGGATTAGTATCTGTAAATATAAAGCCACAAAAAGACTATTTAAATATAAACCCTGCATGCTCTGCGTGTTTCTGTGTGAATGCATGGCGCAGACACACGGTTTTGCTGAAGCTTGACGCTCGTGGTGATTTCAGCATCTGTCGTCTCACTAAATGAGGACAGAGATACATGAACAACATCTCCAGAACTGCTCTGAGAGTCACTTCATGAGCGTTTTATCGTTTCATTTGAGTAAAAATAGCGTCATATACACAGAAATGTAAAGGTATTTACGGCAACCCGTCAAAATAAACTTCAAGACATTGTGCTAGAAATATATTACTTTTAGGCCTATTTAGTAGAATGTACAACTACTACTGTTGAAAAATTAATATAACTATTTTTTTAAGGAAGAATCACAAAATATTTCTTCCATGTTTTAATTTTAAAAGTCAAATTTCCTTTTTTGTTTAATTTTCATTCATTAAGAGATCAATTAAATTAATGTTTTGTGCCTCCATTTGATAACCAGAAAAATGTAAATACACAACACAGAATTTCTGAAGGGGGGGGGGGATAATTCATAAGCCTATTGTTTTTATGCATTCAAATAATTAGACATGCTAAAACACAGAATTTGGTAGCAATACAACATAAGGTGAGAAAAAAATAAAACATTTCATAGGGCCGTACATACAGTACTGTTAATAAATAACAATTTGGTCCCTCTGTAAATTCTCTTTGCCACCGTGAAATCTTCTCAGTCTCCTAAAGTGTAAATACAGCCGGGAAGTAAGAAAACACACATTCAAATGTATTCTCAATACTTCAATTTATTCATAGAAATACAGATATTATATAGGCATATGTCGAGGGGAGTTTCACCCTCTTAACCAATGAGGATATGAATAACATACACGTAGGATCTTTGGCCAAGAACATGTGTTTATATAAAATGGCCACATGTACAGAAAAACATGGACATATTAGGAATAGACTTTTGCGAAGAATGCTGAACTGTCTTCATGGTTTCATCACGAACTCCTTTACCCTTGTAGTCCTAACATTCATGTCCTTATTGGGGCATTTAAACCAAGAACTAATGTATGCATTTGCGCATGCATACCTCGCATATGAGTAAGAGATATTTAAAACATAATACAAGAGAGAGAAATGGATACAGGAGGGGGATTCAGAGAGAATGCGTTGTATAGAGAAGAGTGAGAGAGAGGGAGAAAAAGGAGGGGTGAGGCATGTCTGGAATCAACAGAAAGACAGAGAGTGTTTTCTAACAAGTACAATCACAGAAAGTGATACTATATCAAATCTCTAATATTAGATTGTTTATATTGTTGTAAAATGTAACTATATTGTCACACAGTTGTAATATGATAAATGCAAATATAAGGCATGAAAATATTAAGAACATTAACACATCATAATTTTTATGAAAAACGATATACGTTTGACTTGACTAATCCTCAAAGAAAACATTTTTACAAATATAAAGTTCAGGGCTGCATTTTCCAAAAGCATCTTAAGCCTAAACAGATCGCAGAACCACTGCCACCACTGATCTCTACTATCAGCTTAGGCTTACGGTGCCTCTGGGAGACTCCAGAGGGGTAACAGGTGAGGAATTTCTGATCATTTTTATGATTTAATACTTTAAGGCTTTTAACAGTTTCACTGACTCTTATTTATCTTCATAGTAATATGTATAACACCAAGTAATATTTATGGCATAACCTTAAAATATATTTATAATAACATAAATGGTCTGTAACTCAGTTACAGTAAAAATTTTCTTGTTTTGCTTCATGAAGTTACCCGTAGTTAACATCCAGCTTATTTTTTTCCGTTAGTATAATGCACTTATAGAATACTCAAGAATGTTAAAATGATTCATTTAGAAAAAGTCTGTCTCATATTGTTTGTAGTGCATCACACCTGCAGCACTGTTGTAGTCACAGAATCAGACGACACACACACACACACACACACACACACACACACACACACACACACACACACTCACACACACACCCACCCACACACACACTCACACCCCCTCTCTTTCTGTCTCACACACACACACACACACACACACACACACACACACACACACACACACTCACTCACACACTCACTCACTCACACACGCACACTCTCTTTCTGTCTCACACACACACACACACACTCACTCACTCACTCACTCACTCACTCACTCACTCACTCACTCACTCACTCACTCACTCACTCACTCACTCACTCACTCACTCACTCACTCACTCACTCACTCACTCACTCACTCACTCACTCACTCACTCACTCACTCACTCACTCACTCACTCACTCACTCACTCACTCACTCACTCACTCACTCACTCACTCACTCACTCACTCACTCACTCACTCACTCACTCACTCACTCACTCACTCACTCACTCACTCACTCACTCACTCACTCACTCACTCACTCACTCACTCACTCACACTCTCTCTCTTTCTGTCACACACACACACACACACTCACTCACTCACACACACACGCACACTCACACTCTCTTTCTGTCACACACACACTTACTCACTCACTCACTCACTCACTCACTCACTCACTCACTCACACTCTCTCTCTTTCTGTCACACACACACACACACACACACACACACCTTTGCCACTGTGTGGTCACAAAATTTTCTCAATAAAGCTGTCCATGCCTCACTGACCAAATCTCCCTCAGGAGGCCAAGAAAAACTCAGAGACATTTATTTTACGATCTACAAGGTCTTAACAGCTAGACGGATTGCTTCAGTTTCAATAAAAAAATAATAAATAAAAAAATTGCTTCAGTTTCAATAAAAAAATAACAAATAAAAAAATCGCTTCAGTTTCAAAGGAAGCAGAATTTTTAGGTTGAAGACAGTGTATTCACGCAATAATAAAATTATAAGAAATGTCTCAGTCAAGGAAAATAATAACTTTTTTTGGAAGTCTTTAATAGAAAAAGCATGGCTCTTACCTAATAACTTCTGTGTCCCCAACAAAGTAAAATAATAGCATAATAATAGGCTATATACCCCACGATTTGATGAGGTTACAGCATGACCTGGTAATCCTCATCTGAAGTGTAAATGCAGTGTTTCTCTAATGCTGAGGAGTTAATAATGCTAACGTGTCAAAGTGCCTTGCTTTAAAATCCCGTTTAGACACTGATGTAACTAGTGTGACCTGTTCTCTTATTTGTCTCATTGTAAACACAACACAGAATATATAGAAATGTATTTATATTACATTCATAAATGTCAGTTTACTTCAACATTAAACATCTTTGTGACATTAACTACCTAATTATATCCACAGATGCAAGTTTATGAAAGTTCCTCCCCCCGTTTATTGTTATGTGATCTGCTCATTTATTTACCTTTTTAATGTTATTGTAATTACTACGTCTATATGCATATGTATTTTTCTTTGACAAATATTAACACATTTTACAGCTTTCTTAACATTTTTTTGTTATTTATTTACACAATTTAATTATATTACTATTTATATTTCACTCTTTTTTCTTGATACATGGACGATACAAACTTAAGAATCGTATATTGTTTTATTTATGCAAAGAGTGGAGCCCTCTAGCGGCCTGAGGCTGCAGCACACGAGCAGCACAACAACCTTCATCACTTGAATTCAGATTCTTAAACATAATAATCATTTTAAAGCACAGCCAGCACAAAATCAGACTTTAGCAGCTCTTTTTACTTTGAGATCGTTCTGAGGTTAAATACAGATCTAAAATCATAAGATATAGTTTAATAGCTATGATACTGTTTCTGAAATC
This sequence comes from Sinocyclocheilus grahami, assembly GCF_001515645.1. Lineage (NCBI taxonomy): Eukaryota > Metazoa > Chordata > Actinopteri > Cypriniformes > Cyprinidae > Sinocyclocheilus > Sinocyclocheilus grahami. The sequence goes on from NW_015506285.1 coordinate 465,620, forward strand.
AAATATTTGCATAGTTAACACTGGCATCTAACAATGCCTTGGAAAATCAGTTCATCTTAAAAAAAATAAAGCATATACATAAACCCAAATAGTAAATAAAACAGGTGTGTGTGTGTCTGAGTGTGCGAGTGTGTGTGCGCGCGTGAGTGCGTGCGTGTGTGTGTGTGTGTGAGAGAGTGTTTGTGTGTATGAGAGTGTCTGAGTGTGTGAGTGTGTGCGAGTTTGTGAGTGTGTGTGTGTGTGTGTGTGTGTGTGTGTGTGTGAGAAATAAATTCAGATGTAACCCCCTTTGTAATCGTTAACATTTTCATATTATTATAATTTTAAAATAATGGTTTTCTATTTGAATATACCTTAAAATGTAATGTATTCCTGCATCAAAGCTGAATTTAGCATCAGTGTCACATGATTCTTCAGAAATCACAGGTTTCAAAGATTAAAAACTGATCCCAATCTTTTGAACGCCAGTGTGTCTATATTTGTATATATCACATATCTACATTGTGTAGCCAGATGAAGATACAATTAAGTTTATAACATATTTCAAAGTTATATGAAATTGTAGCAATTTCTAGTTTAATTTGCGTTTTTACTTCATATGACACTATGTCACATATATGTGTTACTAGGATGTATGTGAAATATGATATATGTGCAGATATTACATTTGTTCATGGGTTGTTTCTGCCACAGAATAAAAAGATAATTGCAACTCTTTATATATTTGAATTGCAGGAAAAGCTCACAATTCTGAGAAGAGAAGTCTGAATTGTGAGAAACTCACGGAAGTTCTAAGCGGCCATGCATTATTTCCCCCTCTTGTTTTCTCGTGATCTCGACATAACGAGAGTTGTTCTCTAAGTTACATTAGAATACTTCTGCATCCTGAAGGCGCTCCGCCTGTGTTTGCGGTGTTTATAACGAGAAAACAACTCTCGTTATGTCGATATAACGAGAAAACAAGAACAAAAAATAATGCATGGCCGCTTAGAACTTCCGTAGTAACTTGCAGTTGCAAAAAAAAAAAAAAAAAGGTCAGAATTGTGATAGATAAAGTTGCAACTAGCTTTTTTTCTGTGGTGGAATTACACCTTCAATACATTTGTGCTGATACGAAGACTGCTTTTGTTGTGCATGCTAATCATTTGACTGTAAACATAAAAAACACAATAACGCATTTGCATTTTTAATGCATTTATAAAACAAAGCTAGTTTAAGCGATTTCCCATATCATGCATATATTTTTATTTGACTCTAAAACTAAAACGGGAAACATGTATTTTTGATGGCAAAAAATATTTTCTGGCCATTTTGTTCTCCAGAGCATAAATGCATGCGCTGTGCCAGAAAAGGCATGTGAAATGTAGTGTGACTGTGAAAAGGCTTTGGTTTTGAAGTGTTTGCTTACGATCTTACATGCATCATGGCAGCTCTGTTCAGTTAGGTTTCACACGCATGTCACTGGCAGTGGCAGGGTTATCTAATGTCTCAGCTCTATAGCTGGGCCTCTGGACACAGACATGCAGCTGCAGGCGAGGAGCAGCTCTGAGAAACTCCGTCAGTGTCATGCATGCTCAGGGTCAGATGCTCACCTGTGACCAGTCCATCAGTAAACTCATGCAGGGCCTGCTGGAGGACACATGCGCCTCTGGAGCACATCTGGACTTCTGTGATTTATAGAGTTCGTGTTTAAAACAACTGCTCGCTCTCTCTGTTCATCAGCGAGTGTTTGATTGAGTGATTGAGATCATTACTGATCTGTAACTTCTGTCTGATGTGTTCTTGTGTTGTGGAAAACCAGAACAAATGTGACGCTGGAGCACAAAACCAGTCATAAGGGTCCATTTTATTTTTTTCATCTGAAAGCTGAGTAAATAAGCTTTGCATTGATGTATGGTTTGTTAGGATCGGACAATATTTGAAAATCTGGAATCTGAGGGTGCAAAAAAATCTAAATATTGAGAAAATCATCTTTAAAGTTGTTCAAATGAAGTACTTAGCAATGCATATTACTACAGTTTTTTCCAATTGCTAACACACTAAAATGACATGCACAGCACAATTATTTAAACTGACACACAGAGAGCAAAACTTCTTCTCAAGTCTCCAAAAGTCTAAACACATTTTCTGCTTTACACACATTTTGCATTTCAAAATGGCACTTTTTAAATGCACTGAACACAGTTCTCTGCATAAGACACAACAATCTGACATAAAGTCACATGTTTGCCATTTCAAAACATTCTTGCCTCTTTGTTTTACTGTAATATATTTTTCTTTACTGTTTTTTTTATTTTTTTTATAAGAATATTTTTGTTCAGTCCCATGTAAATATATCTGCTGTGCATATGTTGCACTGACTTGTTTACTGTAGTGAAAACAAATAAATAAATGTTGCAACAGTGTGTGTGTGTATCTGCAAATATTTCTGTGCATGTGAACAATCTGATACATATTTTAGTATTATGGCAAAAGCATACTAAAGATGGGGGTGCTTTTCATTATGCCCAAAAGTGTGTAGTTGGTTAGGCAAAAATCTGGTAATATGAATGAAGTGTGTGCCATTTCATGCAAAAGTTTGCTTTTGATAATGCTATGTGTAGTGTGTGTGTGTGTGCATTCAAAATCTCTTGAGTTTGAAGCATTGTGGGCACAATGCAATGATGGGCATCAAGCGAGTTCGTCCAAATGCAGAAAATACATGAGTAAAGGTCTCAAGTAGTCTGTAATGGAAAGCTCCGTTGCACAGAGCAATGAAGCAGATGAGACTAAATGTGATGAAACGCACTTAAACAGAGGATTTCTCTCAGAGTTTAATAGCTGCAGTCAAGCTATCATCAATACAGCACTACTAATATCCGCTTCTAGGTATTAGCCATACAAATATCTAGCGGCTATACAAACTTGGTTTACAAAAGTAGGTGATGGGTCATTGTGGTTGGTGGGCGGCTCCACCTGAGATGATGTCACTCTTCTGTGAGCGTTTCATTGGTGGAGTCTGTAGGGGTGGGCGTGGTTTGACAGGTGTAGCAGCTTTAGCAGAAGATCTTGGCTGCTGGCAGGTGGAGCTGGGGCTGGACCGTCAGCGTCTCCATCCACACACGACTGATCCATACTGCAGCCCTCTGAGTTATGTACAAACCATCGATTACAGTTAGGTGGAAATCCTATTCATTTTCTCTAGATTTATTTGTAATCTTACCAGGTAAATCACTGAATAATTTCCCACGAATTAGTCAAATCTCTTGTTTTCTTTATTCATATTGTCATTTATGTCCACCACCCGGTTTTTACTAAAGCTTTCCTCTTTTATCACCTAGAATACTTTTTAGTGTCCCATCACAATCATTTTGTGATTTCTTTGCATGATAATAGCCATGATTACAAATCAAAATTTCAGCTCAAAAATTATACTTAAATGAAAGCAGATACTGAGTGAAAACTTGAGTGAAAGAGAAAAAGTACATCTTTAAATTGTATTTAAGCATTAAAAATGTAAATGTAACAGCATAAAAAAAATAAAAAATGTAATAATCTTCTCGATGCAAAGTCCATTAAACTGCAAAGCTCAATATGCTTCTTCAAATTTGATTATCATAGAAATTTCCAAGATGAAAGTGCATGCTTGATGTGTGAGAACCCATGTTTGTTTCTGTATGTCAAGCATGCACTTTCATCTTGGAAATTTCTATGATAATCAAATTTGATGTATGTTTGAACTTTAATTTACCATATTTGATGTACGTAAGATGGAAGAAAACAATCTGCAAACATTTGTTAAAAAAAGTTAAACTAAAATTATAAGAGGTAGTAGTTTTTTTCCCCTCTAGGAAAGTCTAATATGTGACCCTGGACCACAGAACCAGTCTTAAGATTTTTCTTTTATGCCAAAAATCATTAGGATATTAAGTAAAGATTATGTTCCATGAAGATATTTAGTACATTTCCTACCGTAAATATATCAAAACTTAATGTTTGATTAGTAATATGCATTGCTAAGAACTTCATTTGGACAACTTTAAAGATGATTTTCTCAATATTTAGATTTTTTTGCACCCTCAGATTCCAGATTTTTTAATGTTGTGCTATCCTAACAAACCATACATCAATGGAAAGCTAATTTATTCAGCTTTCAGATGATTCATACAGCTCAATTTAAAAAAACTGATCCTTACGACTGGCTTTGTGGTACAGGGTCACATATAGTAATCAAGTCTAAATTGCACTTGAGTAAAATACAAATCCCCCAAAATAATACTTTAGTACAGTCATCAAGTAAAATTACTTTTTTTTAAGATATGAAATGGGTAAAGCTGACCTGAGTCACAGCAGACCCCGGGAGCAGCGCAGCGTCCCTCATAACCACAAGCTTTTCCAGGTGCTTCACACGGAGAAGGAAGAAAATCTTCCTCCAGACAGCGGAGTGTTTCTGGAGAGCCAACCAAGCAGCCGATACCTTCACCACAGCAGATACTGGGACCAAAACACCGACCACGATCGCCAGGACCACATGTCATGCACTGCAGAGAACAAGGAAATGAAAGCTCAGTTGTTCAGTTTAAGGTCAGGAAGTGTATAAACGCACCTGTCGAGATGGCCAATCCTGTACGGCTCGTTTTCCTCCGATGGGGCAGTTAGAGATGTAACAGGCCGAGCAAACGGACAGCAGACACAGCAGACCGACCACTGAGAGCAAACCACCAGACATATCTGTGCCAGAGACACAAAAATAACACAACAGACTCTAAACATTACAGTACTCTTAATAAAGATGCTGAACTTACTTTACCGAGGCTGAAATTGAGAGCTAGTGAAGCGATTCAGCTTTTAAGCAGCGATGTTCATTTGTACACTGTGAGGAGACTCTTTTTATACCTGTTTGCTGCGTGATTTTATCACGTTATTACCTGTTAGCTACAATCAAGGAGACTTAGCCATTTAAATGATAATCATGTTACCTGATTAGGTCAATGAACTGGTCACTACATTGTCCAGTAACAGGGATGTGCGCTATTAACGGCCCGTGATGTGGCATAACATCAGACAGGTGAATTAACACAGGACTATTCATTGTAGAGCTTTCTGAAATTTCACTCTTAAAAAATAAAGTTTATGAAACTGGGGTTTTCACAGCAGTGACATAAAATAACTATTTGGGTTCCCAAACAACCTTCCAGTGAACAGCTCTTCACTGAAGAACCATGTTTTCTTATCGTGGAGAATATTTTAATAATCTAAAGAACCTTTTGTGCAATGGAAAGTTTCCATGGATTTTCTTCACGGAACCATTGATGCCAATAAAGAACTTTTATTTTTAACAATGTTGGTTTTTGACTACATGCATCGGAGACAATGGATAACATAAAGTTATTTCTCACTTTTTAACCTAAAAACATTAAACATACAGTGTACAAAATCACTGGTCATTGCTGAGTTCCAGTTATATTAAGTGTAAAGTTAAAGTATGTTGATCAGATTAACCCCCAAACTATTAGTCTTGCTGTGTTTTCTAGTTGAATGAAACCACTCCTTTTCAAGACACATATGCTTTGTATCTTTGACTTGTCGACTAATTGGTCAACAGTTATTAGATTCCACCATCAAAGCTCATACCGTCTCATATCGGACACAGGTGTCCCCCAGGGCTCGGTCCTGGGTCCTCTGCCATTCATGCAAAACACCCTTGACTGTGTCACCGGGCATTTAAACAACCATGTCATCAAGGTGACTCATGATTGTTGAGACTTCTGTGCATATAAAGCCTGTGAAAACCATATATGTTCTGCAATGTGTCTATTATATCAGACGAATGACAATAAATACTAAATTAGACAATAAATCCACTGCCATGTTCTTGAATACATGACATGTTCTGACGTGTTTAGATGTAACTCGTGGCAGAGTAATGAGCTCCAAGGGAATAATGAATGCTGAAGTGATTAGCCTGTAGAGTCACACGTTAATAACAGAATTGTCACAATGAGCACGTCCTCCCTGCTTTTTATTCATTCATCTCTGATTAGCCTTTAATAGGTCACATATCCCTTTGATTTAATCTAATTATATAATTATTACCCCGGGTCAACATAGGCAGCCGCTGATTGAAAGTCACATGCTGCTTTTTTTTTTGAAACTTTTTTTGTGATTCTTTTTTTCAGAATTCTTTGATAAATAAAGTAAAAAAGAACAGTGTTCTATTCAAAATCGAAATCTTTTTTTCTAACAATACAGTATATGTCTTTACCATCACTTTTTATCAATTTAACACATCCTTGCTGAATAAAAGTATTAATTTCTTTAAAAAAAAAAAAAATTTCTGACGCCAAACTTTTGAATAGTAGTGTATAATGTAACACAAGATGTTCTCTTTTATTTCTGCTTCTTCTCATCACAGGGCCGTGTGGAGGTGGAGGCTGGGAGCGAGATTATGAAGTTTGAGACGGATCCGTTCTCTTTCTATGGAGTCATGGCTCTCAGCGCTGCAACACTAGGTGAGACAAACACACACATCATGATCACAAACACTCTACAACATGCATATACACTGCTGTGTGTTCATATGTGTGTCCCTGGAGCACAAAACCAGTCATAAAGGTCGATTTTTTAAAATTGAGATTTATACAAAATCTGAAAGCTGAATAAATCATCTTTCCATTGATGTATGGTTTGTTGAGTTGGGCCTGGTTGGGAGATGATGAAAAGAGCTCAACAAAGAGAGGAATGTGATATTGATACAAACCAGGCTCAAATCTGTGATTTATGAAACGAGTACAGATAAATACGCAGGGAGCATGGAAACATGGAAGAACAATGAACTGTTGATGCCAGCAGGAAAAGATACATCCCAGTCATTTCAGCAGTTTTGCAAAAGAAAAGCTGTCAGCAGATGAGAACGCTCTGTGTCATTGTATGAGAGTATGTTTTTCTGATTATTAACTGGAAATGAGCAATGTTGATAGAAGGACATGATTCAGTGTGATATTGTGGACTGACTTCATTTACCACATCTCTGTGTCTCTTATTAACTTTAAACAATTCTACAGACCTCAGCAGTAAGCCTCTGGCTGTAAAATCACTTTCATCATTTAGGGAAATAGAAAAATAGATTTTTTCTACAAACAGATTTTTTTTTATTTTTGAATGACCTTACCTGCCACTGCATGTTGGCTGCATTATTTTATATTATTTTAATTTAATCTAATTAAATTTAATTAAATTGTATTAATGTATAAATTTTATTTTATTTTATTTTATTTTATTTTATTTTATTTTATTATTTGTCTTATTTTTCACTTTCAAGCTTTAATACTGGTGAAATGCTATACATTTATTTTATGATTTGATTAATATGACTGCTTTATGTTCAAAGTCAAAATGTGATGCTGTTGCATGTTCTACAGGCTTATTTAGAGCTTGTTTAAAATTCAAAGTCCCACACTAAACACAAAATAAATTTTTTTCTGGATATTATTTAACACATTCAATATATAGATTTAGCTGGTATCACAAAATAATATTTTTATTGCCTTTCTTTGAACACCTGATGAAGAAACAAACTCATCCTGATCTCGGATGCACTGAGGTTGAGCACATTTTCAGCAGCTTTTCATTATTGGCTGAACTATTTCTACATGTAAACATGACTAAACATCATATGTTGAGAGGAACAGTAGAGCGGTACGATAAGAGTTTCAACCGCAGAACAGCTTGCAACAATGCGTCACATAATGTTACATTTACCTCAGAAAAGCCAGTCAATCCCCATAGCTTGATAACCATCTAGAAAAATAAATCTGAAATGGTGCATTTTGTTATAATAAATATTCATAATATTTTTATTAACCTGTTGTCTTCATTAGATTCAAGAGCTTTTATTGTCATATTTACTAGTACAGAGAAATTCTTACTTTGTTTACTCCTCTGGAGAATGACATAAAAACATAACTTACAAGGACAATAAAAATGATAAATTATAACATAAAATAAATAATAGCAAAAAAAGAAAGTAATGACAGAGAAACAGAACCTGTATGCAAGTTAGAAGAAACGATTGACAATAAAAAGTATTAAAAGCTGCAGTGCAAGTAACAGTAAAGTGAGAATTTTAAGATGTCTAGTGGTGTTAGTTTAAAATGAGTGTATGATGTGCAGATTATTAATGAATGCTTGAATAAATATGTCCTAAAACAGACACCATTTAAATATTATATTTCAACAATTTATTGGGCTAGAAGCATAATTATATTATTAAAAACCAATGATGTATCATTACTGTGGGGTTTTAAATAAATGTAATGACTTAATTACACGTTTTTTGTCTGAAAGAAAACTTGCAATCATTTCAACACATCACAAATGTGACCCTGGAGCACAAAACCAGTCATAAGGGTCCATTTAGATTTATAACTAATCTGAAAGCTGAATAAATAAGCTCTCCATTGATGTGTGGTTTGTTAGGAGAGGACAATATTTGAAAATCTGGAATCTGAGGGTGCAAAAAAATCTAAATACTGAGAAAATCATCTTTAAAGTTGTTCAAATGAAGTTCTTAGCAATGCATATTACTAATCAAACATTAAGTTTTGATATATTTACGGTAGGAAATATACAAAATATCTTCATGGAACATGATCTTTACTTAATATCCTAATGATTTTTGGCATAAAAGAAAAATCTATAATTGTGACCCATACAATGTATTGTTGGCTATTGCTACAAATATCCCCCAGCGACTTAACACTGCTTTTGTGCTGCAGAGACACAGATTAGGTTTATTCCTTCATCCATCCAAAACTGTGGAGTCTCTGACATGGCTGATGTTTCACCTGTGTTTCTGCAGATCACACGCTCTCAGTATCAGCACGGTCTGATGGCGTCTCGGCTGGACAGTTCCCCGCAGTCTCCAGACAACAGCACAACATCCGCTCTGCATCCATCTCCAGAAAACACAGACGAGACGACCTCGCTCCTCAACGAACAGAACAGCCAAACACAGCACACATAACTACACCCGTATCCCACAATCCTGCTGGACGTGAAGCACTTCTCCCATTAAGATGTTGTGTAACACTTTGTGCAAGATGAAAAAACAAAGATGCCAAAGCGTATCTGGACTGAGAAAAAGGCCCCTGTTTCAGACGGACTGTGTCTGGGGCGTTTTATAGACTGCGAATAGAGACGTTTCTACAGATGAAGATGGTTATTTAGTCATTTTTCTATTGAGGTTGATCAGAAATGTCAACGAGGGAAACTGCAGATGCCTTTTTATTTTGTTATGTTAGTCTGTAACATATAATTGTACCAAATTCTGTGTGTGTGTGTGAGAGAGTGTGTCTGTGTGAGTATGAGTGTGTGAGTGAGTGAGTGAGTGAGTGAGTGAGTGAGTGAGTGAGTGAGTGAGTGAGTGAGTGAGTGAGTGAGTGAGTGAGTGAGTGAGTGAGTGAGTGAGTGAGTGAGTGAGTGAGTGAGTGAGTGAGTGAGTGAGTGAGTGAGTGAGTGAGTGAGTGAGTGAGTGAGTGAGTGAGTGAGTGAGTGAGTGAGTGAGTGAGTGAGTGAGTGAGTGAGTGAGTGAGTGAGTGAGTGAGTGAGTGAGTGAGTGAGTGAGTGAGTGAGTGAGTGAGTGAGTGAGTGAGTGAGTGAGTGAGTGAGTGAGTGAGTGAGTGAGTGAGTGAGTGAGTGAGTGAGTGAGTGAGTGAGTGAGTGAGTGAGTGAGTGAGTGAGTGAGTGAGTGAGTGAGTGAGTGAGTGAGTGAGTGAGTGAGTGAGTGAGTGAGTGAGTGAGTGAGTGAGTGAGTGAGTGAGTGAGTGAGTGAGTGAGTGAGTGAGTGAGTGAGTGAGTGAGTGAGTGAGTGAGTGAGTGAGTGAGTGAGTGAGTGAGTGAGTGAGTGAGTGAGTGAGTGAGTGAGTGAGTGAGTGAGTGAGTGAGTGAGTGAGTGAGTGAGTGAGTGAGTGAGTGAGTGAGTGAGTGAGTGAGTGAGTGAGTGAGTGAGTGAGTGAGTGAGTGAGTGAGTGAGTGAGTGAGTGAGTGAGTGAGTGAGTGAGTGAGTGAGTGAGTGAGTGAGTGAGTGAGTGAGTGAGTGAGTGAGTGAGTGAGTGAGTGAGTGAGTGAGTGAGTGAGTGAGTGAGTGAGTGAGTGAGTGAGTGAGTGAGTGAGTGAGTGAGTGAGTGAGTGAGTGAGTGAGTGAGTGAGTGAGTGAGTGAGTGAGTGAGTGAGTGAGTGAGTGAGTGAGTGAGTGAGTGAGTGAGTGAGTGAGTGAGTGAGTGAGTGAGTGAGTGAGTGAGTGAGTGAGTGAGTGAGTGAGTGAGTGAGTGAGTGAGTGAGTGAGTGAGTGAGTGAGTGAGTGAGTGAGTGAGTGAGTGAGTGAGTGAGTGAGTGAGTGAGTGAGTGAGTGAGTGAGTGAGTGAGTGAGTGAGTGAGTGAGTGAGTGAGTGAGTGAGTGAGTGAGTGAGTGAGTGAGTGAGTGAGTGAGTGAGTGAGTGAGTGAGTGAGTGAGTGAGTGAGTGAGTGAGTGAGTGAGTGAGTGAGTGAGTGAGTGAGTGAGTGAGTGAGTGAGTGAGTGAGTGAGTGAGTGAGTGAGTGAGTGAGTGAGTGAGTGAGTGAGTGAGTGAGTGAGTGAGTGAGTGAGTGAGTGAGTGAGTGAGTGAGTGAGTGAGTGAGTGAGTGAGTGAGTGAGTGAGTGAGTGAGTGAGTGAGTGAGTGAGTGAGTGAGTGAGTGAGTGAGTGAGTGAGTGAGTGAGTGAGTGAGTGAGTGAGTGAGTGAGTGAGTGAGTGAGTGAGTGAGTGAGTGAGTGAGTGAGTGAGTGAGTGAGTGAGTGAGTGAGTGAGTGAGTGAGTGAGTGAGTGAGTGAGTGAGTGAGTGAGTGAGTGAGTGAGTGAGTGAGTGAGTGAGTGAGTGAGTGAGTGAGTGAGTGAGTGAGTGAGTGAGTGAGTGAGTGAGTGAGTGAGTGAGTGAGTGAGTGAGTGAGTGAGTGAGTGAGTGAGTGAGTGAGTGAGTGAGTGAGTGAGTGAGTGAGTGAGTGAGTGAGTGAGTGAGTGAGTGAGTGAGTGAGTGAGTGAGTGAGTGAGTGAGTGAGTGAGTGAGTGAGTGAGTGAGTGAGTGAGTGAGTGAGTGAGTGAGTGAGTGAGTGAGTGAGTGAGTGAGTGAGTGAGTGAGTGAGTGAGTGAGTGAGTGAGTGAGTGAGTGAGTGAGTGAGTGAGTGAGTGAGTGAGTGAGTGAGTGAGTGAGTGAGTGAGTGAGTGAGTGAGTGAGTGAGTGAGTGAGTGAGTGAGTGAGTGAGTGAGTGAGTGAGTGAGTGAGTGAGTGAGTGAGTGAGTGAGTGAGTGAGTGAGTGAGTGAGTGAGTGAGTGAGTGAGTGAGTGAGTGAGTGAGTGAGTGAGTGAGTGAGTGAGTGAGTGAGTGAGTGAGTGAGTGAGTGAGTGAGTGAGTGAGTGAGTGAGTGAGTGAGTGAGTGAGTGAGTGAGTGAGTGAGTGAGTGAGTGAGTGAGTGAGTGAGTGAGTGAGTGAGTGAGTGAGTGAGTGAGTGAGTGAGTGAGTGAGTGAGTGAGTGAGTGAGTGAGTGAGTGAGTGAGTGAGTGAGTGAGTGAGTGAGTGAGTGAGTGAGTGAGTGAGTGAGTGAGTGAGTGAGTGAGTGAGTGAGTGAGTGAGTGAGTGAGTGAGTGAGTGAGTGAGTGAGTGAGTGAGTGAGTGAGTGAGTGAGTGAGTGAGTGAGTGAGTGAGTGAGTGAGTGAGTGAGTGAGTGAGTGAGTGAGTGAGTGAGTGAGTGAGTGAGTGAGTGAGTGAGTGAGTGAGTGAGTGAGTGAGTGAGTGAGTGAGTGAGTGAGTGAGTGAGTGAGTGAGTGAGTGAGTGAGTGAGTGAGTGAGTGAGTGAGTGAGTGAGTGAGTGAGTGAGTGAGTGAGTGAGTGAGTGAGTGAGTGAGTGAGTGAGTGAGTGAGTGAGTGAGTGAGTGAGTGAGTGAGTGAGTGAGTGAGTGAGTGAGTGAGTGAGTGAGTGAGTGAGTGAGTGAGTGAGTGAGTGAGTGAGTGAGTGAGTGAGTGAGTGAGTGAGTGAGTGAGTGAGTGAGTGAGTGAGTGAGTGAGTGAGTGAGTGAGTGAGTGAGTGAGTGAGTGAGTGAGTGAGTGAGTGAGTGAGTGAGTGAGTGAGTGAGTGAGTGAGTGAGTGAGTGAGTGAGTGAGTGAGTGAGTGAGTGAGTGAGTGAGTGAGTGAGTGAGTGAGTGAGTGAGTGAGTGAGTGAGTGAGTGAGTGAGTGAGTGAGTGAGTGAGTGAGTGAGTGAGTGAGTGAGTGAGTGAGTGAGTGAGTGAGTGAGTGAGTGAGTGAGTGAGTGAGTGAGTGAGTGAGTGAGTGAGTGAGTGAGTGAGTGAGTGAGTGAGTGAGTGAGTGAGTGAGTGAGTGAGTGAGTGAGTGAGTGAGTGAGTGAGTGAGTGAGTGAGTGAGTGAGTGAGTGAGTGAGTGAGTGAGTGAGTGAGTGAGTGAGTGAGTGAGTGAGTGAGTGAGTGAGTGAGTGAGTGAGTGAGTGAGTGAGTGAGTGAGTGAGTGAGTGAGTGAGTGAGTGAGTGAGTGAGTGAGTGAGTGAGTGAGTGAGTGAGTGAGTGAGTGAGTGAGTGAGTGAGTGAGTGAGTGAGTGAGTGAGTGAGTGAGTGAGTGAGTGAGTGAGTGAGTGAGTGAGTGAGTGAGTGAGTGAGTGAGTGAGTGAGTGAGTGAGTGAGTGAGTGAGTGAGTGAGTGAGTGAGTGAGTGAGTGAGTGAGTGAGTGAGTGAGTGAGTGAGTGAGTGAGTGAGTGAGTGAGTGAGTGAGTGAGTGAGTGAGTGAGTGAGTGAGTGAGTGAGTGAGTGAGTGAGTGAGTGAGTGAGTGAGTGAGTGAGTGAGTGAGTGAGTGAGTGAGTGAGTGAGTGAGTGAGTGAGTGAGTGAGTGAGTGAGTGAGTGAGTGAGTGAGTGAGTGAGTGAGTGAGTGAGTGAGTGAGTGAGTGAGTGAGTGAGTGAGTGAGTGAGTGAGTGAGTGAGTGAGTGAGTGAGTGAGTGAGTGAGTGAGTGAGTGAGTGAGTGAGTGAGTGAGTGAGTGAGTGAGTGAGTGAGTGAGTGAGTGAGTGAGTGAGTGAGTGAGTGAGTGAGTGAGTGAGTGAGTGAGTGAGTGAGTGAGTGAGTGAGTGAGTGAGTGAGTGAGTGAGTGAGTGAGTGAGTGAGTGAGTGAGTGAGTGAGTGAGTGAGTGAGTGAGTGAGTGAGTGAGTGAGTGAGTGAGTGAGTGAGTGAGTGAGTGAGTGAGTGAGTGAGTGAGTGAGTGAGTGAGTGAGTGAGTGAGTGAGTGAGTGAGTGAGTGAGTGAGTGAGTGAGTGAGTGAGTGAGTGAGTGAGTGAGTGAGTGAGTGAGTGAGTGAGTGAGTGAGTGAGTGAGTGAGTGAGTGAGTGAGTGAGTGAGTGAGTGAGTGAGTGAGTGAGTGAGTGAGTGAGTGAGTGAGTGAGTGAGTGAGTGAGTGAGTGAGTGAGTGAGTGAGTGAGTGAGTGAGTGAGTGAGTGAGTGAGTGAGTGAGTGAGTGAGTGAGTGAGTGAGTGAGTGAGTGAGTGAGTGAGTGAGTGAGTGAGTGAGTGAGTGAGTGAGTGAGTGAGTGAGTGAGTGAGTGAGTGAGTGAGTGAGTGAGTGAGTGAGTGAGTGAGTGAGTGAGTGAGTGAGTGAGTGAGTGAGTGTGTGTGTGTGTGTGTGCGTGCGTGTTTGTGTTTGTGTTTGTGTGTGTGTGTGTACGAGTCAGATTTGGCCGTTGCAGCACAAGCAACATCTCAGGGAGACGGAGAGCCACTGAGCTTCACACTAACTGCATGTTCAGTGATTCCCGCTGATTTACGTGAACCCATGATCAAAAAAAGCGAAGCATGCTGTTGTCAAATGCACCCAAGATGCACATGGCATCCGCTTGTCATTTTTCCGTCAGATAATTCTGTGGCAGAGCAGCTGGAATCAGCTTCCAGAAGAGATCAGATGTGCTAAAACATTAGCCATATTTAAATGCAGACTCAAAACTCATCTGTTTAGCTGTACATTTATTGAATGAGCACTGTGCTACGTCCGAACTGATTGCACTATATTATATGTATAATCGCATCAATCATTTTCAAAGTATTTTTAATTCCTTGTTTTATTGTTGTGATAATTTTTTTCTTTTCTTTTATGTAAAGCAGTTTGAATTACCATTGTGTATGAAATGTGCTATATAAATAAACTTGCCTTACAGCTGTGAACAGAGTCACTTTTCTGCACAGAATATCTGTGATTAGAGCTCTTGAACTGTATCTGTCGCTCCTGATGGACCAGAGGTAATCTAACCAAACGAATTGAGCTCTTTGCAGTATTTATTGAGCATAAAATTGAGGTTGTATATTTTTTTAAATGATGTGATTTATTTTTGTGACTGCGTGTTTTTTAAGCATGGTTGACATAATACAGACTACAACTTGTAGAGGCCTAAAACTAGGAAAATTCAGGAAGTGACTTGTTTTGTTTCTTTGCCTTTTTTCCACTGTGCACATCTTTTGCTTTCATACCAAGTATGTTTGAAACTGATAAGAACAATCAGAGCGAACAGTGTCTGGTAGACGCGTCGATAGGAAGATATCATCCCGTGTCTAGTCAAATTAACTCTTATTCTGTATCATCTCGATGAAAAGCGGAGCAAGAACTGCTCTATTTCTAGTTCTGACCGCTGGAGATATTCCGTTTGTTCAAACTGTTCATCTAATTATGTCCTGTCCTTCTCAAATGAATCATAAAAAATACATTGTGAAATTACACCTTTTTTTCTTTAAATGGAAACTGCAGATTTTTTATACTGTATTTTTCCAAGTTATTTTGTGCTTTGGGAAAGGTCTTTCTGAGTTTGAATATTAAATTATATTGTATTAATTGTCTGTAAAGGGTTTTGCAATAACTCTGATTGATTGGGTCTACAGATGGACCAAAGGGAAGTGATCTCAAGTTTATGTGAATAATTTCATGTGTATATGAATCAGTGGTGTACTATGAAAGAAAGTGATTTGCTATTCCCTAGTCAACAACAAAAATAACCGGCTGACAGAGTAGTTCCAGGTTTGCTGACTGCATTGCAGTTATGAGACTAATTTCAACATTATTGTTGCTTTAATAAGAAAATTATAGTTCCTGGGCCCATCTGAATTTCTCTATTGCACAATCATCGTTTCTCATCGTATCTTTCAGTGACGACTCACTTTTTTGAGCTCAAGAGAAAGTGTTTTTATGGATGAAAGTGTTTAGTCTTAAAACGTTAGCAATCTAATTTGTTTTCTTCAAGACTGGTCATAAATTCAGTTATGAAAAGGTAGATTGGTCTTATGTGCAATGGAAAAGTAAGACTGATTACCCTAGTTGGTTAAACTAGTTTTGTGTAGTGTTTTCTTTACTCTTTACTTCAAAAACTATGCATAAAGAGGTAATATTTTATGTATTTGAGATCTGAGATGTGGGAACGATGAAGAGAGAGAGGACAAACATTTTGCATCTTAGGTCTAATCAGTCAATATTGCCTTACAGTTTTTCTCAATTGCTTAAACACTATCACCAGGCTTTTGAACTAAAATTTCATTAACGCCATTTATCAAAAAGCACACCCATTTCCCTAAACTATAAACACTATTCCCCTTTTTGACACATGAATCAGATTTGTTGAACTGTCACTGCAAAACTCTACACACAAATCCCTTAATTTCTCATTGCCTAGACCATGTTGTCATTTAGAAAGCACTAGCATTCAATATTGTTCACTCAAGTCAGCATAGCTTGAGCTCAATTAGCGCACAGTTACCCACGTGGAAACACTAAAGCCTGTGTTATACTTTCCGCGTCTGCGAGTCCGCTAGTCTGCTAGGGTCCGCTATGGTATGTGTGACGTAAAAATGGTCATCGGAGAGTGTGCGCGGAGACTCTGAGTGGACATCTGCGTGCCTCCCATTTTTTGTGACCGCACGTACTTGTCCAGTACGGCTACAGTAGGCTACTGCGCTGGCTGTGTGAAGAAGCCCGTTGCTACTCGAACCTGTACAATCCGTCGATAAAACAATATAAATACAGCCAAATGTGCAATAACTCTGGGCAATTCTTTGTTCACATGTTTGTTTATTGTTCAAGCCGATCTACTACGCATGTGTGGAACACGTCCGCGAAGCGGACCATCAGCATATGGTTTCGGAAGTATAAATACAAGTAGTCCGCATCCGCGCTGTCCGTGTACGCATCCGGATTGCTCATGCGTAAGTTTAACACAGGCTTAAGAGTCAAAATTTATCACACACCAATAAGTTACCTTCAATATATGGGTAAAAGAGCCCAAGTCAGTTCATTCAGTTTTGGAACAATGGATCCAGAGAGAAATTAAGGAATAGGTCGAAGAGGAAGAGGAAGAGGAAGAGGAGGAGGAGGAGGACGACGACGACGAGGACGACGACGACGAGGACGACGAGGACGAGGACGACGACGACGACGAGGACGAC
>NW_015506285.1:482232-482521 GCF_001515645.1 Sinocyclocheilus grahami
CGTGGTGAAGGAGGAGGAGGAAGAGGAGGTGGTGAAGGAGGAGAGAGAGAAGGAGGACGTGGTGAAGGAGGAGGGAGAGGAGGAGGACGTGGTGAAGGAGGATGTGGTGAAGGAGAAGGAGGAGGAGGAGGTGAAGGAGGAGGGAGAGGAGGAGGATGTGGTGAAGGAGTAGGGAGACGAGGAGGATGAGAAGGATGTGGTGAAGGAGGAGGAAGAGGACGTGGTGAAGGAGGAGGAGGAGGAAGAGGAGGAGGAGGAGGGAGAAGAAGGGCAAGGAGACAAGCAGTCT
>NW_015506285.1:487842-488555 GCF_001515645.1 Sinocyclocheilus grahami
TGGCTGGTCTGTGCTCGAAATTTAAAGGGAAAGTTCACCCAATTATGAAAATTCTATTATCATTCTGTTATCATTTGCCTGCAATTTACTATATGCCCCCCAAACCCCCTAGCAAACTAGTTTTTGGACCTCAACTCCAGTTAATATGGGACAGCTAGACAGAAATCGCAGTTTTTTGTTTCAAACATTCTTCCTTTTAGGGCTCCGTTGGATGCTTTTGACACAATGGGAGAGGAGTCCACGATGAATTACACTCTCTGAAAAGACAGAACTTGCTATAGTGTTCACATCACATCAACTATGAGTGACCTTGTAAGTGTGAAAGAGGTAGGAAATTCATGGTACATACTGAAGGTAGATGGGACCCAAGACGCCAAAGGTTATGAAAACGTTTCCATCGTCATTCAGTTTGTCTGTGACTCTTGGATGTGTTGTCATTCACTAATCTTGTCTTAACAGAGAAAACCAGTGTGATGCCAGGAAAGAGGAAGTTTTGCAAAAGATTCTACAGGATAAACTGAACAGAGAAGTGCTATATATACCGTTTCAACCATCAGTTGCATTTGATGGTGGTGAAATAGATTTCAAGTTCACTGCTTTGATGATTCATAAGATTCTCCTCCTCTTTGACCATGCAAACAAGATTCTTCAGATCACTGCATACTGGCCTAAACCTTGTGCATAGTGTGTGTGTGTGTGTGTGTGTGTGTGTG
>NW_015506286.1:0-1285 GCF_001515645.1 Sinocyclocheilus grahami
CATTTGTCAATGTTGCACACTAGCACCTGTTTCATTTTGTTAATATTGTTAATCATGAACTAATTTACTGCTTTTAATAAATATGTATTATATTTCTTCATAAGAAATAAGAAGTTAAATAATGATAATTTACTTAGTTTATTTAAAATGTATTAGTATATGTAGGAGGTAATAACAGTACAAGTATATACAAAAAAACTGTAATAGCACTGTTGATTTTGTTTTGCTAAAAAACTCACAAACAAATTGAATATTACAGTTATACTAAAGACTTCCAACAAGCATTACACATTTGAGAACAGGAAAAACAGTCAAGTGTTTAATTGACAGTGACACATCTGAAACGTTTACTGCTCATTTATCTATTTCTTGTTTCTTTTCTTTTATATTTGTATTAGTCTGTACATTTCCAGATGAGACATTACTGTCGTGACACATTAATGTGCATCACATGGTTTTTGGGATGTGGGTTTTTGAATGATGAGCTAAAATGTGCACTGGAGGAATGTAGATGTTCCATAAGCGTGTAATCCTGCACCTCCAGTAAACCTGTGAATATAGTGTTCACTTCCTTCAATTGCCCAAGAACAGACTTTATTCTTTACTTCAAATTAAATGATCAACCAACATTTGCCTGTTTTGCCTGCTTCTGTTTAATTTATGCTGTATTTATAAATCAACATCCTTGAATATTTGTTGTGGTTTCTCTTCATTTTTTCTCCCTTTATTTTCTGTATCCAAATATTAAATACCCTTCCTAATTTTAACCTGCTACATACCTAGCATGCTGTTTCCCAGCTGCTTTTATAGACATTAGTTTACTTTAGGATTTAGGTTTGAGTTGTTAGTTGCATTAAAATATGTATGTATTTTTGTATTTGTGTTATAATTTTGTTAGTTTGCACATCCCTCCTGTGGTCTTTAATTAATTAAATGTAAACATGATTAAACATCATTTACATAAATTATTTACAAACAGAATTAACTAACACATTATTAAACTAATTAGCATTAATCTTTTCTGTCACCTTTTATAGTACTGTTTTTGTAAAGTTACTTATCAAATCAAACTTGTCATCATTATGTCTAAATGCAACTGCACACAAGGAAACAATCAGTTCAAATAACAAATCTTCATGTTACATGAAAAGCTGGTTTAAGACATTGAGACATTTCTTCTGGTTCCAGTAATAATCCAGCCAATGTTATTAATAAAGGCACTGATAAGTGTGTGAGATTGTGCAGATCATCATCACTGTATTCAGCTGCTGAAGAGAGAATCTCC
>NW_015506286.1:5368-5690 GCF_001515645.1 Sinocyclocheilus grahami
TGGAAATTATTATGTCTACAAATTTACCAGACCAACTCTTTCAATTCCAGCTCCTGTATATTGTGCAGGTACATTCATTCATTCTTTTTAATCGACATGCTTATATTGAGGTTTTCATATTATTATCTTGAATAGTTTTAATATGCAGTATGTAATGTTTCTTTCTACTTTTTGTAACAGTACCTTTCACCACCCCAAGTGTTGATCCCTGCTACAGCTACACCAGTCTGGATGAGCCTTGGAGAGCCACGAACAACTATTACTATAATAACAATTACTACCATAACAGGTGTGATTATAATGTGGAGTGGAATGGCTGGTA
>NW_015506286.1:5700-6149 GCF_001515645.1 Sinocyclocheilus grahami
AGGCTGTTCTACAATGGTCAAAATGCCCAGATGCCAGAATCATGCGTAAATCAAGGCATGTGTGGGACGCAATCCCCACTGTCACTAAACGGCACTCATCCACAGCTGGAAGATGGAGTGGTCCTCCGTCAGGTCTGTCCTTCTGCATGGGGTGGCTGCTGTACTTACACATCCCACCCTATAAGAGTCAAAGCATGTCCTGGAAATTACTATGTTTATGAGTTTGTCAAGCCAATGTTTTGCTCAGCTTTCTGTGTAGGTGAGTATTTACTCATATGTTATTGTCAATAGCCATTTATATTTCTAGGTTTTGTTTAAAATTGATTAATATTAATATAAAACATGTTCTTAGTACCAGAAGCCTCAAACCAGTCCATCCCATCAGTGTCTACAACAACAGAGAGAATCCCACCCATAGAATCCATTACTCCACCAATCACAACCACTGG
>NW_015506286.1:7248-8290 GCF_001515645.1 Sinocyclocheilus grahami
CAGTCCTGGAGCAATCCAGAAAAGTAATGGGTTGAAAGTCACATGAGTTTCTATTTCAAATCTGAAGAAGATACCATGAAAAAATAGAAACATGCAACCGTTTTTCTGAGACTGTTTGTGACACTGTATGCTACAAAACCATGCCGTTTTTTACTACCTAGACGCAGTTTTTTGAGTGTAAGTTATTCCATAATGGATACAAACAATACTGTCCCCGAAGAAACGAGACGTAAACAAAGGAATCACCATCCATATTACAACGTTATTGCTTCGTTGGACTAAAAGTGCTCTTTGGGATGTCATTCAGTGGACCCTTAACTTTCTCTGTCTGTCGCCGATGCTTGAGCCTTAGACCTTTATAATGATATTTAGTTTGTAAAGATTAATTTTGTCCTGTTTCATTTAATCTATTCGTAAAAGAGCATTCAGTGCGCCGGCGTCTAGGTGCGGGTTAACAGGTTTCCTGTTTTTTTTCACAGCTAAATAAAAGGAGCAGTTCAAACTCAAGACAAACTATCTTCAGCTTTGAATAACTTAAAGCACAAGTGTATCAGGGAGCTTAAGAGTTTTCTGGAGATTTCCCACCGTTACTTCAGTTGTATGAATGAATTAATGAATAAATGAATATACTTTATTGTCCCGTTTCAGGGAAATTCATCGTGGACATTAAACATTAAACTCACATAGCACAGTACATGTCATACAATGAGTTACGCATAACCAAAAAAATTAAAAGCTACAGTATACCAATATAACATTTCATTTTTGCAATTCTCTATTAAATAATTTAACCACAGTTGGAACAAAATAATTTTTGTAGCGATTTGACTTACACATCAGAGTTCTCAATCGTCTCTCTGAGAGAAACATGTTAAAATTCTCATATAAATATGTGTGTCATTCAGTCAGCAATATTTATTTTTCTAATGTTTCTTAACAACAGCTCCCTCTGTTGACCCCTGCTACAACTACAATGACCTGGATGATCTATGGAGATCCACCAACAATCAACATTCCTCTCAAATAATGTGTGACTCTTGGG
>NW_015506286.1:10950-11256 GCF_001515645.1 Sinocyclocheilus grahami
ACAGTCTCCGCTGGGATCTCATCATCACAGAGTAAAGCTGTTTCTATTTCTTAAAGCTCAGTCTTAAATGTAACTGTAACATGTTTAAAAAACAACTTTTGATAGATTGAATAAATAATAATCCATATAACTAAACAGATTTGTACTTCAGAACTAAAGCACAAGATCCCATGTTTTGAAGAAATCAAATGCTTGAAGATTTACAGGATCACCCTTTTGAATTGAATGTCTTTCATAAAATAATTTGATTTGTTAATTGTTATAATTGCTATTCTCAGGTGTCCCAATCCAAATGACGACACAGTG
>NW_015506286.1:12060-13518 GCF_001515645.1 Sinocyclocheilus grahami
ACTGTGGTCAAAAGCGTTTTTCAAAAATCGCTTAGTGCACCTTTAGTCTGGAACTGATGCTACACTCATTGTGGGTTTCTAAATATTTATTTATTTCATAAGTGTGTTTATGTGGCATAATAAAATAATTATTTAATCCTTTAAATTAGTTATTATAAACTACATTCATTCTATTTTACTTGAGAGGATGTGCTGATAACAAATACAGTCAGATTTGTGTTTATTGAGATCATGCAAAAACATTTTATAGGGCCATTTCCTTTCTGCAGTTCCTTTTCAAATTCTGTAACTAAGTAGTTCAAGAAAATACTTGTCAAAAGTACCAAAACTGAAATATGTAATATTGTGATAGTAGAATATTTTGATTTCTTTCCTTAAAAATTATGTTTAAAATGTTATTCTGCCATTTATAATGGGACATAAACAATAGGGACATGATCATGCAGTCTGGATAACTCAAAATATAAATGAGAAGAAAAAATAAATACATTTGATGATTAAAGCAAAATGAGTTTTCCTTTTGTAAGAGTTTTCTCAGTAAAGATAAGAGAAAGATTAATGATCAGAATGTTATCTTTGTGATACTATGTTTGCAATCGTTTTTCTTATTTTCCATAGTGATTCTATAGTAGTATGCATGAGAAGAGTCTTGCTATTATACTGTCCTTTCTAAAGCTTTTGAAGAATGTTGCAGCACTGGTTGAATTATTCTTTCAATGGAGGTAAGATTAGGTGAGGTTCAGTCACTAGCTAGATTTAAAGTTTCTATTTATTGTTCTAGTTCTTAAAGAAGGTGAAGAGAAACTGAAATTGAGGAGTTGTTAGGGCAGAGTGCATTCAGTGTGACACGAATATTCAAGTTCATATCTGAGCAGCCCTCTGGCACTCTTCTTTAATATTCCTACATCTTACTAAAGCCCCTGTAAATCCATCCCTGATAGTTCTATTAGAATGCTGCAAAAATCTGTTTATATTTTCGATTTACATATTGTTGACTGCATTTCTGCAACATTCAGGTTTTAATCCTTCACTGCATTTGTCTTAATGCTGATGTGTTTCTGAGGATTAACCTGCTTGTTATGCGGGAGATTCTTTGACTAAGTGTGGCGTAGTATAGCCGATATACTCCGTTGGTAGGTTTTTGGAAAAGGATGGTAATATGATACACCAGTTAATGTGTCAGATGCACTTTAGCCAAAAATAATTTCATTTTGCATTCATTTACCAACGCCATACTTATAACGAACATTTGGATAAAATTGCCTTAATTTCAGATAAATAATAAAGTATTTGTTTGTTTAGTGAAAATGCATCCTCTGTAGTGTGTGTCTCTATAGCATCTCTATGAGATTTGTGCTTCAGTGAAAAACACTGTTAATGCAGTTGTGACAGTCACGTACTGCAAGTAGTTCTTGGAGAATCTTGATCAACGTGTTGCAACAATTACTGGGAAAAAAA
>NW_015506286.1:13528-14936 GCF_001515645.1 Sinocyclocheilus grahami
AAAAAAATCCTCTTTCAGTGATTGACAGCTGAAGTTCAGGGACTTGATAAAGAGACATTGCAGCGTCATTGTCTGGTGGCTTTCTAAAAGTCCTACAATGTATAAGAATGACAATAAACTATCCAGTTTGACTAAAGAAATGAGGAAACAAAAAAAATACTTTTGTCCTTTTTTCATGTTGGTGCCAAGTTTGTTGCTGCAGCATATTTAGTACAATGTAGCTGTCATTTTTTCAATGCTGCACGCTTGCATGTTTCATTTCTTAATATTGGTAATTCATGATACTTAATGCAATAACTAATGAACATTAATTTTTACTGCTTTTAATAAATAATATGTATTATATTACACTGCTTCACAAGAAATTAAGCTATGATAATTTACTTAATTTGTTCAAAATGTATTAGTGTATCGTGAAGGTAATAATAACAACAGTAAAAGTATGTTCATAAATGCTGAAAAAATATTGTTGATTTTGTTTGTTAAAAAATTGAAAACAAATTGAACCTTACAGCTGCCAAAAACTCCTGACAAGCATCGCACATTTGAAAACATGTAAGATTAGAAAGTTAAATTAACAGTGGCACACTGTTAATTTAATATAACATCTTTTTTTATTTTTTATTAATTGTATTAGTCTGTACATTTTCTGAGGAGACATTACTGTCAGGCCACATTAATGTGCATCACATGGTTTTTGGGGCGTGAGTTTTTGAATGATGAGGTAAAATGGGCAGAGGATGAATGTAGAACATTCCTAAAGAGTGTAATTCTGCACCTCCGGTAAACCTGTGAATATAGTGTTCACTTCCTTCAATTCTCCAAGAGCAGACTTTATTCTTCAGACTTGATTTTACTTTAAATGAAATTATTGATTGATTTGTTTTTCTTCGCTTTGGGGAAGTACCAACATTTGCCTGTTTTGCCTAATTCTGTTTATTTTATGCTGTCTTTATAAATCAGCTTTCATGGATATTTGTTGCTTCTTCTCTTTATTTTTCCCTTTTTTTCTTTATCCAAATATTAAATACCCATTCATTTTCCTAATGTCAACCTGCTACTTAACTAGCATGTTGTTTCCCAGCTGCTTTTAAAGACATTAGTTAACTTTTGGGTTTAGGTTTGAGTTGTTAATTGCATTAAAAATATGTATTCTCTTTATGTTAAAATTTTGTTACTTTGCACCTCTAAAAATCTCCATCTTACTTGGCCGCTGCCTGCATCCCACCAGTGGTTTTTAATTAATAAAATGTAAACATTAGTAAACATCATTAACATGTTTAAACATTATTTACAAACATAATTATGACATTATTAATTTAATTAGCGTTAATCTTTTCAGTCACCTTTAGCTCACTCATTGGTGATTTTATTGTACTATTTCTGTAAAGCAGCTTTGAAAAAAAAA
>NW_015506286.1:18511-18880 GCF_001515645.1 Sinocyclocheilus grahami
TGCCTTCTGTCAAGCAATCGCTGCTCAACTGTGAGTTTACAAAACCTCTCATAATTAGTAAAACTGTTATTATAATATGTTTCTCTGTATAGGACTAATGTATTGAATGCATCTCGTAAAATGTAATGGTTCAATTGTAAGGATTTAAGAATTTACCATTGATAAACCCCTGTTGATCAAACATTAAAAATTGAAGGAAAATGTTACCCTTAATGTCCATGGTGGTAAGGTTTGTCGTCTGTTGGACACTTTGTGCACTCCTTTATGTTTCATGTTTGTCCTTTATGTTTCATGTTTGTTCAATGATATTTATCAGGGATTCACACAGCTGGATTTTCTCTTTTCTCTTTTAGGACTGTAACTCTGAAC